>NC_052152.1:207418957-207621457 GCF_902713615.1 Scyliorhinus canicula | reverse complement strand
CTGGGGGCTGGGGGCTGGGGGGATGGTGCAGAGTCTCTCCTGGAGGCTGGGGGGGATGGTGCAGAGTCCCTCCTGGGGGCTGGGGGCTGGGGGGGATGGTGCAGAATCCCTCCTGGGGGCTGGGGGGATGGTGCAGAATCCCTCCTGGGGGCTGGGGGCTGGCGGGATGGTGCAGAATCCCTCCTGGGGGCTGGGCGGGATGGTGCAGAATCCCTCCTGGGGATTGGCGGGATGGTGCAGAATCCCTCCTGGGGGTTGGCGGGATGGTGCAGAATCCCTCCTGGGGGCTGGGGGCTGGGGGGGTGGATGGTGCAGAATCCCTCCTGGGGGCTGGGGGCCAGGTCTGAATGGAGTCAGAGAGGAAGGTCAACCTGGAGGGGGAGGGAGGGAATTGAAACAGAAACCAAAAGATAATTAAACAACGACTTAGAAACATCTCAAATTCACACACTCGCGGAGAAGCTCAATCCATATACTGACTGCTCACAGCTCCTCACTTAACCCTTACCCTGCTGAGCTGTGTGCAGACAGCATGATACATGCAGTCACTGAGAGCTTGACCCTTACCCTATTTGACAGCAGACTGGAAACTGGCCCCCTGAGGACATTGAGCAGTAACGATACCGTTTTATGAAATGAAAGTTGGAGTCTGACATGTGAAGCAACTTCCTTCCTTCCCAAACACCCCGCCTCCTGCCCCTCTCCACAAACAGCCAGGGAAACCGTTGTCTCTGGCATCGCTCCCTTCACTTCCTGATCACTGCGAGGCCAAATTTCCATAAAACATTAATTTGCAACTCAGGCCGCTCGAGACAGTTTCCATTCACAAAGCTTCATGTAATATAATTCCTGCGGCAGAGCCGAGTCCTGTCCTCGGGAACGGTCTCCGTGTATCACTTACAGCTGCACACGTCCCTGATCTCTATCTGTCTGCAGCTGAAAAATCCTCCTCCCTCTCTCTGTCCCCCACACCTCGTCCCAACATACACGTATCATACACGGTAGCACAGTGGTTAGCACTGTTGCTTCGTAGCGTCAGGGTTACGAAGAACAAAGAAAAGTACAGCACAGGAACAGGCCCTTCGGCCCTCCAAGCCCGTGCCGACCATGCTGCCTGTCTAAACTAAAATCTTCTACACTTCCGGGGTCCATATCCCTCTATTCCCATCCTATTCATGTATTTGTCAAGATGCCCCTTAAATGTCACTATCGTCCCTGCTTCCACCACCTCCTCCGGCAGCGAGTTCCAGGCACCCACTACCCTCTGTGTAAAAAACTTGCCTCGTACATCTCCTCTAAACCTTGCCCCTCGCACCGTAAACCTATGCCACCTAGTAATTGACCCCTCTACCCTGGGACAAAGCCTCTGACTATCCACTCTGTCTATGCCCCTCATAATATTGTAGACCTCTATCAGGTCGCCCCTCAACCTCCGTCGTTCCAGTGAGAAGAAACCGAGTTTATTCAACCGCTCCTCATAGCTAATGCCCTCCATACCAGGCAGCATCCTGGTAAATCTCTTCTGCACCCTCTCTAAAGCCTCCACATCCTTCTGGTAGTGTGGCGACCAGAATTGAACACTATATTCCAAGTGTGGCCTAACTAAGGCTCTATACAGCTGCAACATGACTTGCCAATTCTTATACTCAATGCCCCGGCCAATGAAGGCAAGCATGCCATATGCCTTCTTGGCTACCTTCTCCACCTGTGTTGCCCCTTTCAGTGACCTGTGGACCTGTACATCTAGATCTCACTGACTGTCAATACTCTTGAGGGTTCTACCATTCACTGTATATTCCCGACCTGTTAGAACTTCCAAAATGCATTACCTCAGATTTGTCCGGATTAAACTCCATCTGCCATCTCTCTGCCCAAGTCTCCAAACGATTTAAATCCTGCTGTGTCTTCTGACAGTCCTCATCGCTATCCGCAATTCCACCAACCTTTGTTTCGTCTGCAAACTTGCTGATCAGACCAGTTACATTTTCCTCCAAATCATTTATATATACTACGAACAGCAAAGGTCCCAGCACTGATCCATGTGGAACACCACTAGTCACAGCCCTCCAATCAGAAAAGCACCCTTCCATTGCTACTCTCTGCCTTCTATGACCTAGCCAGGTCTGCATCCACCTTGCCAGCTCACCCCTGATCCCGTGTAACTTCACCTTTTGTACCAGTCTACCATGAGGAACTTTGTCAAAGGCCTTACTGAAGTCCATATCGACAACACCCACTGCCCTACCTGCATCAATCATCTTTGTGACCTCTTCGAAAAACTCTATCAAGTTAGTGAGACATGACCTCCCCTTCACAAAACCATGCTGCCTCTCACTAATACGTCCATTTGCTTCCAAATGGGAGTAGATCCTGTCTCGAAGAATTCTCTCCAGTAATTTCCCTACCACTGACGTAAGGCTCACCGGCCTGTAGTTCCCTGGATTATCCTTGCTACCCTTCTTAAACAAAGGGACAACATTGGCTATTCTCCAGTCCTCTGGGACATCACCTGAAGATAGTGAGGACCCAAAGATTTTTGTCACGGCCTCATCAATTTCCTCTCTAGCCTGCTTCAGTATTCTGGGGTAGATCACATCAGGCCCTGGGGCCTTATCTACCTTAATATTTTTCAAGACGCCCAACACCTCGTCTTTTTGGATCTCAATGTGACCCAGGCTATCTACACACCCCTCTCCAGACTCAACATCCACCAATTCCTTCTCTTTGGTGAATACTGATGCAAAGTATTCATTTAGTACCTCGCCCATTTCCTCTGGCTCCACACATAGATTCCCTTCCCTGTCCTTCAGTGGGCCAACCCTTTCCCTGGCTACCCTCTTTCTTTTTATGTAGGTGTAAAAAGCCTTGGGATTTTCCTTAACCCTATTTGCCGATGACTTTTCGTGACCCCTTCTAGCCCTCCTGACTCCTTGCTTAAGTTCCTTCCTATTTTCCTTATATTCCACACAGGCTTTGTCTGTTCCCAGCCTTCTAGCCCTGACAAATGCCTCCTTTTTCTTTTTGACGAGGCCAACAATATCTCTCGTTATCCAAGGTTCCTGAAATTTGCCGTATTTATCCTCCTTCCTCTTAGGAACATGCCGGTCCTGAATTCCTTTCAACTGACATTTGA
Organism: Scyliorhinus canicula; assembly: GCF_902713615.1. Classification (NCBI taxonomy): domain Eukaryota; kingdom Metazoa; phylum Chordata; class Chondrichthyes; order Carcharhiniformes; family Scyliorhinidae; genus Scyliorhinus; species Scyliorhinus canicula. Next base: position 207,618,324 of record NC_052152.1, on the reverse strand, counting down.
AAGCCTCCCACATGTCAGTTGTTGATTTACCCTCAAACATCCGCCCCCAATCTAGGTTCTTCAGTTCCCGCCTAATATTGTTATAATTAGCCTTCCCCCAATTTAGCACATTCACCCTAGGACCACTCTTATCCCTGTCCACCAGCACTTTAAAACTGACTGAATTGTGGTCACTGTTCCTGAAATGCTCCCCTACTGAAACTTCTACCACCTGGCCGGGCTCATTCCCCAATACCAGGTCCAGTACAGCCCCTTCCCTAGTTGGACTATCTACATATTGTTTTAAGAAGCCCTCCTGGATGCTCATTACAAACTCTGCCCTATCCAAGCCCCTCGCACTAAGTGAGTCCCAGTCAATATTGGGGAAGTTAAAGTCTCCCATCACAACAACCCTGTTGTTTTTACTCCTTTCCAAAATCTGTCTACCTATCTGCTCCTCTATCTCCCGTTGGCTGTTGGGAGGCCTGTAGTAAACCCCCAACATTGTGGCTGCACCCTTCTTATTCCTGATCTCTACCCATATAGCCTCGCTGCCCCCTTTAGGTGTCCTCCCGCAGTACAGCTGTGATATTCTCCCTAACCAGTAGCGCAACTCCGCCACCCCTTTTACATCCCCCTCTATCCCGCCTGAAACATCTAAATCCTGGAACGTTTAGCTGCCAATCCTGTCCTTCCCTCAACCAGGTCTCTGTTATGGCAACAACATCATAGTTCCAAGTACTAAATCCAAGCTCTACGTTCATCTGCCTTACCCGTAATACTTCTTGCATTAAAACATCTGCACTTCAGGCCACCAGTCCTGCTGTGTTCAGCAACATCTCCCTGGCTGCTCTGCCTCAGAGCCATACTGGCCCTATTCCCTAATTCTCCCTCAATGCTTTCACCTTCTGACCTATTGCTCCGGTACCCACCCCCCTGCCATACTAATTTAAACTCTCCCGTGTGACACTAGCAAACCTCGCGGCCAGGATATTTATGCCTCTCCAGTTTAGATGCAACCCATCCTTATACAGGTCACACCTGCCCCGGAAGAGCTCCCAGTGGTCCGGATAACGGAAACCCTCCCTCCTACAGCAGCTGTTTAGCCACGTGTTTAGCTGCTCTATCTTCATATTTCTAGCCTCACTGGTACGTGGCACAGGGAGTAATCCCGAGATTACAACCCTCGAGGTCCTGTCTTTTAACTTTCTGCCTAGCTCCCTGAACTCCTGCTGCAGGACCTCATGCCCCTTCCTGCCTATGTCGTTAGTACCAATATGTACAACATAGAACATAGAACATAGAACGATACAGCGCAGTACAGGCCCTTCGGCCCTCGATGTTGCACCGACATGGAAAAAAACTAAAGGCCATCTAACCTACACTATGCCCTTATCATCCATATGCTTATCCAATAAACTTTTAAATGCCCTCAATGTTGGCGAGTTCACTACTGTTGCAGGTAGGGCATTCCACGGCCTCACCACTCTTTGCGTAAAAAACCCACCTCTGACCTCTGTCCTATATCTATTACCCCTCAATTTAAGGCTATGTCCCCTCGTGCTAGCCACCTCCATCCGCGGGAGAAGGCTCTCGCTGTCCACCCTATCTAACCCTCTTATCATTTTGTATGCCTCTATTAAGTCACCTCTTAACCTTCTTCTCTCTAACGAAAACAACCTCAAGTCCATCAGCCTTTCCTCATAAGATTTTCCCTCCATACCAGGCAACATCCTGGTAAATCTCCTCTGCACCCGTTCCAAGGCTTCCACGTCCTTCCTATAATGAGGCGACCAGAACTGTACGCAATACTCCAAATGCGGCCGTACTAGAGTTTTGTACAACTGCAACATGACCTCATGGCTCCGGAACTCAATCCCTCTACCAATAAAGGCCAACACACCATAGGCCTTCTTCACAACCCTATCAACCTGGGTGGCAACTTTCAGGGATCTATGTACATGGACACCGAGATCCCTCTGCTCATCCACACTACCAAGAATTTTACCATTAGCCAAATATTCCGCATTCCTGTTATTCTTTCCAAAGTGAATCACCTCACACTTCTCCACATTAAACTCCATTTGCCACCTCTCAGCCCAGCTCTGCAGCTTATCTATGTCACTCTGTAACCTGCAACATCCTTCCGCACTGTCTACAACTCCACCGACTTTAGTGTCGTCTGCAAATTTACTCACCCATCCTTCTGCGCCCTCCTCTAGGTCATTTATAAAATGACAAACAGCAACGGCCCCAGAACAGATCCTTGTGGTACGCCACTCGTAACTGAACTCCATTCTGAACATTTCCCATCAACTACCACTCTCTGTCTTCTTTCAACTAGCCAATTTCTGATCCACATCTCTAAATCACCCTCAATCCCCAGCCTCCGTATTTTCTGCAATAGCCGACCGTGGGGAACCTTATCAAATGCTTTACTGAAATCCATATACACCACATCAACTGCTCTACCCTCGTCTACCTGTTCAGTCACCTTCTCAAAGAACTCGATAAGGTTTGTGAGGCATGACCTACCCTTCACAAAACCATGCTGACTATCCCTAATCATATTATTCCTATCTAGATGATTATAAATCGTATCTTTTATAATCCTCTCCAAGACCTTACCCACCACAGACGTTAGGCTCACCGGCCTATAGTTACCGGGGTTATCTCTACTCCCCTTCTTGAACAAAGGGACCAGATTTGCTATCCTCCAGTCCTCTGGCACTATTCCTGTAGCCAATGATGACCTAAAAATCAAAGCCAAAGGCTCAGCAATCTCTTCCCTGGCTTCCCAGAGAATCCTAGGATAAATCCCATCCGGCCCCGGGGACTTATCTATTTTCACCTTGTCCAGAATTGCCAACACTTGTTCCCTACGCACCTCAATGCCATCTATTCTAATAGCCTGGGTCTCAGCATTCTCCTCCACAATATTATCTTTTTCTTGAGTGAATACTGACGAAAAGTATTCATTTAGTATCTCGCTTATCTCCTCAGCCTCCACACACAACTTCCCACCACTGTCCTTGACTGGCCCTACTCTTACCCTAGTCATTCTTTTATTCCTGACATACCTATAGAAAGCTTTTGGGTTTTCCTTGATCCTACCTGCCAAAGACTTCTCATGTCCCCTCCTTGCTCGTCTCAGCTCTCTCTTTAGATCCTTCCTCGCTTCCTTGTAACTATCAAGCGCCCCAACTGAAACTTCACGCCTCATCTTCACATAGGCCTCCTTCTTCCTCTTAACAAGAGATTCCACTTCTTTGGTAAACCATGGTTCCCTCGCTCGGCCCCTTCCTTCCTGCCTGACTGGTACGTACTTATCAAGAACATGCAATAGCTGTTCCTTGAACAAGCTCCACATATCCAGTGTGCCCAACCCTTGCAGCCTACTTCTCCAACCAACACATCCTAAGTCATGTCTAATAGCATCATAATTGCCCTTCCCCCAGCTATAACTCTTGCCCTGCGGGGTATACTTATCCCTTTCCATCACTAACGTAAAGGTCACCGAATTGTGGTCACTGTTTCCAAAGTGCTCACCTACCTCCAGATCTAACACCTGGCCTGGTTCATTACCCAAAACCAAATCCAATGTGGCCTCGCCTCTTGTTGGCCTGTCAACATATTGTGTTAGGAAACCCTCCTGCACACATTGTACAAAGAATGACCCATCTAATGTACTTGAACTATATCTTTTCCAGTCAATATTTGGAAAGTTAAAGTCTCCCATAACAACTACCCTGTTACTTTCGCTCTTTTCCAGAATCATCTTCGCCATCCTTTCCTCTACATCCCTAGAACTATTAGGTGGCCTATAGAAAACTCCCAACAGGGTGACCTCTCCTTTCCTGTTTCTAACCTCAGCCCATACTACCTCAGAAGAAGAGTCCCCATCTAGCATCCTTTCCGCCACCGTAATACTGTCCTTGACTAGCAGCGCCACACCTCCCCCTCTTTTGCCCCCTTCTCTGAGCTTACTAAAACACCTAAACCCCGGAACCTGCAACAACCATTCCTGTCCCTGCTCTATCCATGTCTCTGAAATGGCCACAACATCGAAGTCCCAGGTACCAACCCATGCTGCCAGTTCCCCTACCTTATTTCGTATACTCCTGGCATTGAAGTAGACACACTTCAAACCACCTACCTGAACACTGGCACCCTCTTGCGAAGTCAAATCTGTGCTCCTGACCTCTATACTCTCAATCTCCCGTACCCCAAAACTACAATCCAGGTTCCCATGCCCCTGCTGAATTAGTTTAAACCCCCCCAAAGAGCACTAACAAATCTCCCCCCCAGGGGACTCTGCCTGTTTGCCCTCCCCCTTCAGGATGCCCGCTACCCGTTCAGAGACATCCTGGACCCTGGCACCAGGGAGGCAACATACCATCCTGGAGTCTCTTTCACGTCCACAGAAGCACCTATCTGTGCCCCTGACTATAGAGTCCCCTATGAATATTGCCCGATTCCCGGCTTGGGTCACTGTCTGTGCGGAGTCTGCACGGTCTCCCCGTGTCTGCGTGGGTTTCCTCCGGGTGCTCCGGTTTCCTCCCACAAGTCCCGAAAGACGTGCAGTGTGGTTATTTGGACATTCTGAATTCTCCCTCAGTGTTAATATAAGCCTACTTGTGGCACTAATAAAGATGATAATGGTTATTGGGGGGTGAGGGTTTGGGCTATGGATCAGCGTGTTCAAGGCCTGGGGCATTCTGTGCAGGCGGGGACCGAGGCCCAGGACAGGGTTGCCGCCTCAAAGGAAATCACAGTGGCGCTCCTCAGCATGGCCCAGTCACAGCAGGTCATAGCTCGGGACATCGGCGGCGTTGCCCAGGTGCTGGCCAATGTGGCGCAGACACAGGGGGAGGTGACCGAGTCCCAGAAGGTGGTGGCACAGTCACTGGCTGATATAACACAGACCCAGAAGGTGGTGGCACAGTCACTGGCTGATATAACACAGTCCCAGAAGGTGGTGGCACAGTCACTGGCTGATATAACACAGACCCAGAAGGTGGTGGCACAGTCACTGTGTGATGTGGCGCAGTCCCAGACGGAGACGGTCCACTCCCTGTGCTCCATGTTCATGAGCGTTCAAACCCTGGCCAAAATCAGAGCGGCCACCAGGACTGGCAGCGCCAGGTGGGCCGGGGAGCCTCAGGGGATAGCTCCACTCGCATCCATGGAGTAGTCCACGGGTCATCGGGCATCCCGAGGGAGGATGACTTGATGGTGCCCATGCCGGCGACTACCGCAGGGGAGGTGCCAGAGCACCGCAGCACCCCGGACTCTCCCCCCCCCCCCCCCCCCCCCCCCCCCCCCACTGTCCCTGGCGTACCTGGTGGGTAGCGGGCAGAACAGGGCAGCACCACACCACCTGGAACACTTGAGCATTGGCCGGGCCCATCCCAGGACTGGTCGCCCCAGAAGTCGGCCGCCAACGGGGACCAAGGTCGCAGGGCGGGAATCACAGCAAGCCATCTCTGCTCCTGCTGTACCATCTGGGGATCCACCAAGATATAGTGTTTGGGCCCGTAAGACCAGAATGTTAGACACCAGTTAAGTTGGCACGGGTGCCAGGCAAACTTTAGTGAGAGGGGCGATGGCCCAAATCTGTATATATTTGTTCTCATTAAACACCTGTTCACACTATTACAACCTGCCTCGGTGCTCCGATAGATATGAGGGGCGTGCTGGTCTGGGATGGCCAGAGACTGGTTGCTGGGTGGGGGGGAATGGGCGAATGTTGTTGGTGGCCTGGGTCCCCTCCAGCTCGGACAGCCGCAGGGCATCCCCCAAGCCTGTGGCGACCAGCGGGAAGGCCACCATTGCTGGTTGAATTCCAATATCAATTGTCTGCAGGGGGTGAAAGGCCGACATGTTAGCATGGTGTGGAACCCCGTGACCAACCAGGTCCAGCTGACTACATGGCGACTCTGGTTGGCACTGCGGGCTCTGCCCCACATGTTCCGCCTCCACCATCCCTACACACCTGGCCCCGTTGGTGCCTGGCACTGTGGGGACCTCTGTCCATGGTACCTGCCCCTAATACCAGGGGTACTATCGGCTGGCACTGCCCTAGCCAGCAGTGCACTCAGCAGCCTCCGCCCCGGAGCCCCTATAGGGGCTACAGTGGCCCTGGTCCTGGGTCGGCTGCCTGATGCCCAGGTGCCGGCCAGGTGGGGTGTGGGGGGGGTATGGCAGAGGATGGGGTGCGAGGGTAGGGGGGGCACCCATAAGGCCAGATGTCACTCTGCAGAACTAGGGAGCAAGGTGGGAGGTCAGCGAGATGCGTGGCTGCGACAATGGCGGCTTGTGCCTGGACAGGGCCCTAGTACTGTGGGGGAGCCACTCAGCCTGTTCCCACATCACCCCTCCCCCCTCCGGCCCTGGCAGCACTCCCCCCCCCCCCCCCCCCCCCCCCCCCCCACTCCGGCAGCCCGCAGTCGCTCCTTCTGTGTCCTTCCTCCTCTCTCTCCCTCAGCAGCCGCCATGCCAGTTTCACAATTATTAAAAGCACAAGTGAACAGCGCCATCGGAAACGCGGCCCATCGGAGGCGGAGAATTGCAGAGGCCCCGGGGAATACCGGATCAGGCCCACTAATGACATGCAAACGGTGTTTACTGTACGTGCGTAACGGTACGCATTGATGCCGCTGACGAGCTGATGAAAGATTGTAATCTGCCATCAAATCGGTGCCCGCTGTGATTTTGCCGTCGGAACCTGTTCTCCGTCCAATCGCATTCCCCAATTTCGGCATCAGCCGACGGAGAATCCTGCCCGAGGTGTTCAACGCCATCTCCCCACAGAGAGCACTTGCTTTCACATGGTAACATCTTGCATTTTTCTGACTTGTCCCTGCCCTGCTGTGTGTTTGGTGCTGTGGACTCTGTTTCAGTCTATTTCTGTGTAATTGGTGGAATTCTGCACACGTTGACCAACAGTGTACTCGCTGTCTTTAAATTGGGTCAAAACAAATGGGTCTTATGTCAAATGTTCAGGTCAAGGGCCCAAAATCAATCAACTTGCAGCTTCTGTCAGCAGTACGACAGCCAGCGAGGCTAAATCAGACAGAAAATCCCAGGAAATGGAACATAAATCACATGAAAACATCCCAAGGCTAAAGGTCAGCTGTTGTCAGGGAAATGCTGAATCAGACCCTCTTGATTCTTATGCCTCTGAGAATGATCACATCTACCTATATTTACATTGAATTAGGTCGAATAATATCGTAAAGAAATAGATCATTCAGCCCAACTCATCAGTGCTGTATTATATCCTCCTCCTTTAAGAGTCTCATTGCCAATACCGTGGTATTGTCACTGGATTACTCACCCAGAGCCCCAGGTGATGGCCTGGATACTGGGTTCAAATCCCGCCAGTGCAGATGGTGAAATTCTAGAAGTAAAAGTCTAATGATGACCATGAAACTATTGCCGATTATCAAAAAAAAACAATCTGGTTCACTAATGTCCTTTAGGGAAGGAAATCTGCCGTCCTTACCCAGTCTGGCCTACATGTGACTCCAGACCCACAGCAATGTGGTTGACTCTGAACTGCCCTCAGGGATGGGCAGTAAATGCCGGCCCAGCCGCGCCCACATCCCATTAACAAATAAAACAAAAACTCCTTCCAGCCGCCTGATCTCCGTCTTGCAGCATAACGTTCCCTTTTCCCTACTGCTCTTGTCTTGTTTCTGTTTGAAAGCATTAATATTATTTTTCGCGGCAGCCTCTTGGTGTAGAGAGTTCCACTTTCGAACCACTCACTGAGTAACTCAATTTATCCTATTTCCTCATTGGATTTTTAAAAATGATTTCACAGGATGGGGCAACACTGTCTAGGTCAGCATTTATGGCCCATCCCTAATTGTTCCTTAAGAAGGTTGTGGCGAGCTGCCTTGTTGAACCTGCTGCAGTCCACGTGGTGTAGGTACACCCACAGCGCTGTCAGGCAGGGAGTTCCAGGATTTCGCCCCAGCGACAGTGAAGGAACGGCCGATATGTTTCCCAGTTGGGATGGTGAGTGACTTGGTGGAAAACCTCCAGCTGGTGGGGTGCCCGGGTATCTGCTGCCCTTGTTCTTCCAGGTGGTAAAGCTTGTGGGCTTGGAAGGTGCTGTCGAAGGTGCCTTGGTGAGTTACTGCAGCGCATCTTGCAGATGGTGCATGTGGCTGTCTGTGGTGAAGGGTGGTTTAGCTCACCAGGTAAACCAGGGGCTGGTTTAGCTCACCAGGCTAAATCGCTGGCTTTTAAAGCAGACCAAGCAGGCCAGCAGCACGGTTTGATTCCTGTACCAGCCTCCCCGGACAGGCGCCGGAATGTGGCGACTAGGGGCTTTTCACAGTAACTTCATTGAAGCCTACTCGTGACAATAAGCGATTTTCATTTCCATTTTCATTTCATTTCAAGGGTGTTAACGTTGAAGGCGGTGGATGAGGTAACAATCAAGTGGGATGATTTGTCCTGGATGGCGTTGGGCGGCACGGTAGCACAGTGGTTAGCATGGTTGCTTCACATCTCCAGGGTCCCAGGTTCGATTCTCGGCTTGGGTCACTGTCTGTGCGGAGTCTGCACGTCCTCCCCGTGTCTGCGTGGGTTTCCTCCGGGTGCTCCGGCTTCCTCCCACAGTCCAAAGATGCGCAGGTTCGGTGGAATGGCCATGATAAATTGCCCTTAGTGACCAAAAGGGTTGATGGGGTTACGGGGATAGGGTGGAGGTGTGGGCTTAGGTAGGGGTGCTCTTTCCAAGGGCCAGTACAGACTCAATGGGTCGAATGGCTTCCTTCTGCACTGTAAATTCTATGATTCTACAATAGAAGAAAATGAGCGGATGTCTTATGAGGAAAGGTTGGACAGGGCTGAGCTTGTTTCCACTGGAGTGAGGGGTGGCTCAGTGAAGTATTTAAATCCTGGAGGGCTGTGACAAGGTGGATGTGGAAAGGATGTTTCCTCCTGTGCAGGAGTCCAAAACTAGGAGGTATTATTTTAAAATTAGGGTCGCCCTATTCGGACAGAGGTGAGGAGACTTTCTTCGATCAGAGGGTTATGCGACTTTTGAATTCTCTGCCTCAGAAGCGGTGGAGGTGGGGGTGAAAGGTAGTGGTAGATTGATTCTTGTTAGGCAAGGGGGTCAAAGGTTATTGGGGGGGGAGATAGGAATGTTGAACTCAAAACACAAACATATCAGCCGTGATCTTACTGGATGGCGGAGCAAATTCGAGGGGCCGAATGGCCGACTCCTGGCTCCTATTTCATATGTCTGTATTTATCTCAATGTTCTTTATGGGATCTTGCTGTACACAATCTAGCTGCTGCGTTTACGGCATTGCAACAGTGACCACAGTTCAATAATACTTCAGCGGCTGTGAAGAACCTGGAATGTCCTAAAATATTTCAATGCAAGTTCCTTCTTGTCATTGATTACATCACCGATCAAGGCACCATGTCCAGGAGATGGTGTACCTCAACCATTAAGATCTCATCTAGCTGTGTTTGTCACATATAATCAGACGGATGCAGACTCCTCCCAGAAAAAGAAAGGTTTTTTAAAAAACCCCAACCACAGTTTTAGATTTAAAGAAATGAGAAACAAAAGTTTTAGTTTTGTCCTAATGTAACCCTGCCTTGTCCTGTAAACATTTCTTTTCTGCTTCAGAAGCACCGTAAGGCCTCAAAGGTTCAATTTTCCTCGGCTGTGGCAGCGATTAATGTTGAATCTTGATTGTAAAACCCGTTCCCAACTTGCCCAAAATCTTTTCACGGGGATAGAAATGCTCATAAAGCACGGCGAAAACATTTAACTATCTGCCAAAAGGCAAGAAAAACAAAGAAATGAAACCAACCTATGAGCGATTATGTCGAAATTACGTTGTTTGTGCATCATAGAAAGTGGCCATTTGGCCCATCAGCTCATGCTAGAGTTTATATTCTACAGAAACAGAGAGTGGGATCTACGCGCCCTCCCCCTGACCCCAGCACTGAGAAGGTTGGCAGGCCAGGGAATGTCATTTGCAGTGAGACCAGAAACCTGTTTCCCGACAGCAGGATGAATTTGTATTTTCCTTCACGTGGTTACCTCGCTGGAATTAAATTCCCCACAATCAGAAACTGCAACATTGATATTTCTGACTGTATACAAGTGGCATGGACCTGGTGAGATTGACTTTCTCCCACAGCTTCCTGGTGCTTTGACCTTGGGGAATGCCCCAAGTCTCAATCCTCTGACTCATATCGAGTCCTGGTGGCTGATGTTGGACACGGGAAGCAGGCGTTGGCCGCAAAGGAGGGAGGTCGTCTGAGGAGGGAAGAAACTGTCCCGGATATGGAGGGAGGCACCGAGAGAATGTGAGGATGCCACGATGCGGGATGGAGGGTGCGGTGAACCAGTCAGCATGCATGTCACTGTATCACGCTGTTGCCCATGTGGGCTCCACCTATGGACCATTGTACGATATTACATGGAATGTATCCCCTTCCAAAGAACAATGGGCCGAATGGTGGACCAGTATGGGCTGTGGGCCACATTTCCGTACTTGGACAACGTCACCATCTGCGGCCATGATCAGCAGGACCACGACGCCAACCTCCAGAGATTTCTCCAAACCGCCCAAACCCTCAACCTCACTTATAACAAGGAGAAATACGTTTTCTGCACAATCAGACTAGCCATCCTCGGCTATGTCATGGAAAACAGAGTTCTAATGAAATGAAATGAAAATCGCTTATTGTCACGAGTAGGCTTCAATGAAGTTACTGTGAAAAGCCCCTAGTCGCCACATTCCGGCGCCTGTTCGGGGAGGCTGGTACGGGAATCGAACCGTGCTGCTGGCCTGCTTGGTCTGCTTTAAAAGCCAGCGATTTAGCCTTGTGAGCTAAACCAGCCCCTAGACCGACCCTCCACCCTCTTCTAGGACCCGACCCTGACCGTATACGGCCCCTCCTGCAACTCCCCCTCCCCCACTGCCCCAAGGCCCTGAAGAGGTGCCTCGGGTTCTTTTCCCATTATGCCCAGTGGGTCCCCAACATGCGGACAAAGCCCCGCCCACTGATCAAGGCCACCACCTTCCCACTGGCGGCCGAGGCCCGCCAGGCCTTCAGCTGCATCAAGGCAGATATTGCCAAAGCCGCGATGTGCGCGGTGGACGAGTCCGTCCCCTTCCAGGTGGAGAGCGACGCGTCAGAGGTCGCCCTCGCCGCTACCCTCAATCAGGCGGGCAAGCCTGCAGCGTTTTTTTCCCGTACCCTCAACGCCTCCGGAATTCGACACTCCGCGGTCGAAAAAGAAGCCCAAGCCATCATGGAAGCTGTGCGGCACTGGAGGCACTACCTCGCTGGTAGGAGGTTTACCTTCGTCACCGACCAATGATCGGTAGCCTTCATGTTCGACAACACACAGCGGGGCAAGATCAAGAACGATAAGATCTTGAGGTGGAGGATCAAACTCTCCACCTATAATTACGATATAGTGTATCATCCTGGGAAGCTCAACGAGCCCCAGACGCCCTGTCCCGCGGAACGTGCACCAGAGCACAAGATGACCGATTCCGGGATATCCACGATGAGCTCTGCCACCCGGAGGTCACCCGGCTTATCCACTATATCAAGGCCTGCAACCTGCCCTACTCCACCGAGGAGGTCAGGGCCATGACCAGGGACTGCCAGATCTGTGCGGAGTGTCGGCCGCACTTCTATCGACCGGATAAGGCCCACCTGCTGAAGGCATCCCGGCCCTTTGAGCGCCTCAGTATCGACTTCAAATGGCCCCTCCCCTCTACCAACTGTACATGTATTTCCTCAACGTCGTTGACGAGTTCTCCCGCTTCCCCTTTGCAATCCCGTGCCCCGACATGACCACCTCCACCGTCATTAAAGCCCTACACAGTCTCTTCACCCTGTTCAGCTTCCCCACATATGTTCACAGTGACCGGGGCTCGTCATTCATGAGCGAGGAACTGCGTCAGTACCTGCTCGGTCAGGGCATCGCCTCGAGCAGGACTACCAGATATAACCCCCGGGGAAACGGACAGGCGGAGAGGGAGAACGCGACGGTCTGGAAGGCCGTCCTCCTGGCCCTACGGTCTAGGAATCTCCCAGTTTCCCACTGGCAGGAGGTCCTCCCCGACGCGCTCCGCTCCATTAGGTCCCTCCTTTTCACGGCCACGAACGAGACCCCCCATGACCGCCTGTTTGTTTTCCCCAAGAAATCCACCTCCGGGGTCTCACTTCCATCCTGGCTGAAGACCAGGTCCTACTCCGCAAACACGTCAGGAGCCATAAGTCCGACCCCCTGGTCGAGAGGGTCCAGCTCCTTCACACCAACCCCCAGTACGCATACATCGAACACCCCGACGGCCGACAGGATACGGTTTCCCTCCAGGACCTGGCACCCGCAGGTTCCACTACCACCGCCACCCCAACTTACCCCACCCAACCTACGCCGACCAGCGCCCCCACCCCTACATGGCACCCGCACCCCCTGCTGCCCCTCCCCCCTTCACCGGCCTACAGGAACGAAGCTCCAGAAGACACGCTCCTGGAGTACACGTCTGTGCCTGCGCCAGTGACCTCACTACCCATGCCCGCACAGATGAGTTCGACACCCGGGCCAGCTGCTATACCAGAGCTTCGGCGATCAAAGCGCACGATCAGGGCGCCGGGCAGGTTAAACCTATGAACCCTCCACCCCCGCCGGACTGTAATTTTTTAACAGGGGGTGAATGTGGTGAACGTATTGTATCAACCATTCACTATGTATGTCACTGTACCACGCTGTTGCCCATGTGGGCGCCACCTATGGACCATTGTTCTGTACTACACGGAATGTATCATGTTGGTGCCCTTGCGGGCTCCGCCCCTGGTTCCGCCCCTTGAGGGGAGGTATAAAGAGCAGTAGCCTTGTAGGCTGCTCTCAGTAGCAGAGCAGTCGCATCAGAGGGAAGGGCTTTTCTTGTTGGTTCTGGAGATCTTGTGGCTGGGTGGGGGAGGGGTGTTTCTGGTCAGGGATGGTGGGCGGGGTCAGTGCTGTAGACACAGAGGGTACTGGGGGTTGGACTGAGGGTATTGGGGGAGGTGGAGAAAAGAATCCCAGTCAGAGTGGGGAGTGGGGTACAATGATGTCCTGTTCAGGTGAGCACACCAGTTTGTCCAATTCTGCCTCCTGAAAGTCATCATTGAGCTTCAATAGGAAAGATTTCCAATCTCTGAATGTGCTGATGTGTGATCACAGAAGACGAATCCTGTAAGCTTGTGTTCGGTTACCAGGGAGTTCTCACTCCCGTAACAGCATCCCCGAACAGGTGCCGGAATGTGGCGACTAGGGGCTTTTCACGGTAACTTCATTAAAGCCTACTCGTGACAATAGGCGATTTTCATTCTTTCACTCCCAGGTGCCGCACATTTTTGCAGGATCTCGCTGATTGAAGGGTCAGTTCCCTGGGGACAGGGAATACCCCCTGAAGACCTGGTTGATGACAGCAGTTGGCCATCCGCAGAGGAGAGCTACAATGCCACATGCGCCCCCTCCAGATCCACAATCGAGCCGATGATAGGCCTACCTAAAGATGAGGTTCGGATGTTTGGAGTGGTCAGTTGGGGCTGTCCTATACTCACCACCAGAGAGAGTGTCCTGGATCATCAATGTCTGTTACACCATGCACAACCTGGGGGGGGGGGGGGGATGTCTTGGCCGAGGGAGACATGGAGGACTGGGAGGACACCTCTGAGGATAGGGGCAGTGAAGGGGATGGGGCTGACAAGAGTCAGGGTGTCACTGAGGAGTATCATAGATTATCATAGAATTTACAGTGCAGAAGGAGGCCATTCGGCCCATCGAGTCTGCACCGGCTCTTGGAAAGAGCACCCTACCCAAGGTCAACACCTCCACCCTATCCCCATAACCCAGTAACCCCACCCAACACTAAGGGAAATTTTGGATACTAAGGGCAATTCATCATGGCCAATCCACCTAACCTGCACATCTTTGGACTGTGGGAGGAAACCGGAGCACCCGGAGGAAACCCACGCACACACGGGGAGGATGTGCAGACTCCGCACAGACAGTGACCCAAGCCGGAATCGAACCTGGGACCCTGGAGCTGTGAAGCAATTATGTTAACCACTGTGCTACCGTGCTGTCCATATACAGGGGTCATTGCAAGGGTATGATGTGGCAGCCAGGCCCATGACACCCTGATAGCTAACAGATTCCAGGCAGATATTTAACTTATTATTTGGGTTTTTAATCCTCTGCTGGCTCAAAGGCCTCAGCTTTTTCTGTTTGCAGACATGATGCTTTGCTCTAATGTACCTTGATTTATGGTAATCGAATTAAAATGCAGTACTTAATGTCTACCTTGCTGATGGTTTGATCTTTTGCAGGCACCAAACTGCGCTGATATACAGAGTCCTTGCACCAATGCACACTCAGGATCTGCTCAGGACTCCATTCCCCTGCGACTCGGCTGTCTGCAAATAAAAATGAGATTTTCCCCCCCATACCTTCACACAGTCCGTGTACTTGGCAATGTGGAAGCAAAATCAAATCTAATCTCGGCGGGAACTCAAGTCACTCTGATACCTGCTCCCAAAGCAAACCTGGCAGAGAGCTTCCAGGCAGAGAGATGGGATCACAGGGAGGAGCACCATTTGGCCCCTCGAGAATGCTCTTCTAGACAGGTTGATCAGGGAAGAATCACACCACTCGCCCAGAGTAAACCCACATTCCTTGACATCTTTAACAAGCCAAGATTTGAGGTGACTTTGGAGTCCACTCACTGAGCGGGTTGCTGAGTAGCAACGATTCCAGACGCTCCAATCACAAAGACACCCACAAGACCTCATCCTGGATGGCCTTAGTATTAGTGCGAGACTGTGATCCATCATTGTGGACACCCCTGCCAAGGTAAACATGTTTCCTGCATGGACCCTGCATAGTCCTGTTGGAGCTGCTACTGCTTCACATGGACAGCCTCATAGTCCTGGGCATGGTCCAGCATCAAGCCCATTCTACTCTCTCTCACCTCATGGACTACTCCCCCCAATCCTTCAATGATGTCCAACGCACTTTGGCAGCAAACTGTTTATGCGAGATCCACTACCACCCTTCATAAGGAGATGAGCAGGTTAAACAAATCTCCATGTGAGCTCTGACACAAGCTTCACTCGATCCCACACTCACCTCTTTAATCCCACACTCACCTCTTTATGGGCTGTTTAGCTCACTGGGCTAATCGCTGGCTTTGAAGGCAGACTAAGGCAAGCTAACAGCACGGTTCAATTCCCCAAACAGGCGCCAGAATGTGGTGACTAGGGACTTTTCACAGTAACTTCATTTGAAGCCTACTTGTGACAATAAGCCATTTTAGGGGCTGTTTAGCTCACTGGGCTAAATCGCTGGCTTTGAAAGCAGGCCAGCAGCACGGTTCGATTCCCGTAACAGCCTCCCCGAACAGGTGCCGGAATGTGGCGACTAGCAGCTTTTCACAGTAACTTCATTTGAAGCCTACTCATGACAATAAGCGATTTTCATTTCATTAATCCCACACTGACCTCTTTAATCCCACACTCGCCTCTTTAATCCCACACTCACATCCTCTGTACCCAAAGCTAACTTGCCTGTTGCCTCTTTATTTGCAGCCTTCACCTACATGTTAGCTCAAAATGACAGCTCTCCAAGGAAGGCCATTAGTGATTGGACCTGATGTGCATAGCCATCAATTTTTGATTTTATTACAGGATGAACATACCCTTTTCCCTCATGTGTTTATCTGTCTTCTTCGTAAATGTATCTGCTCGTTGCCTTGACCACCCTGTGTGGTAGTGAGGCCGTCATTGAGTTTATTTATTTGTTATTTTGGGGAGGTTCTACCCTCAAATTCCTTCTCCTTTTCCCTAACGTTGCCCTGCCGAGGTTTCCGGTTCCGTGAGATTTTCAATGGAAAAGGGATGGTGGTCTGTCACCTTCTGACAAATTGTCTGCAATGCTATTAAGAACGGGCTGATGGGTAAAGGGGCAGCTCCTGAAGTGATTAGTGCAAATTGTGCACAGCAAGATTCCATAAACAACAATGAGATAAATGACCAGGTAATCGGTTACAGTGATATCGGTTGAAGGATAAATATTGGCGAAGGCCCTGGGGAAAACTTCCCTGCTCCTCTTTTACACCCACCAGAGAGGGCATAACCAAGAGATTTCACAGTGAAAATAGCAGTGTGTCCACTGATCAGTGTGAATTTGGGGATCAAGATGCCAGTGTGTCCACAGATCAATGTGAAAGATACCAGGGTGGAAAAGGCCGCATGTCACACAGCCGAGTTTGAAGCTTCATTGCAATGCGCCGGGCACATGATCAATGGACTATTCAATTATATTCTGGCAGCTCAGAAACGTCCTCTTGAGTAGTTTGCCGACACAGAAAGCATTGTCCTCATTGTAAAGCAGTATTTGTGAATGGCTAAGTTGTTGCAAAAATTATTCAAATGTCAATTGCGTTCATTAATTAATTGAAAAGGCTTTCATGGAATGTCCAATTATCTTTTATGTTCTGTTCAGTTTTCTATGTATTATTTTCTTCTGTTATAATACATTTTTTGATCCAAGTAATTTGGTGAAAGTCCTTCATCCTGGTCCTTCAGTGGGTATGATATGGCTTGCTCTGAGAATATCACAGTACAATGCCCCCAGTATTGTGGGGTTGAAACCTTCTTCTGAGTGGCACTATTCACTGCAATGTGTGTTCACGTGGTCTCAGGACCACTCTTCCTCAAATCCTGCGCCCCTCTGGGCTGCTTTCTCTATTGCCTGACAGCTGGAGTTCCGTGTGGAGCACACCAGCCTCTGAGTAAGGGGGCTGTGGTCCTATTCCCCACACCACGCACTGGTTGTATGGGCTGGTTAGGGCTGGTTTAGCTCAGTGGGCTAGACAGCTGGTTTGTAATGCAGAACAAGGCCAGCAGCGCGGGTTCAATTCCCGTACCGGCTGAGAATTCTGCATGCCTGAACAGGTGCTGCAATGTGGCGACTAGGGGCTTTTCACAGTCACTTCATTACAATGTTAATGTGACAATAAAATATTATTATTATTTAAGCACAGTGTCCATCCTGACATGTGCAATGCTGACCATAAGACATAGGAGCAGAATTAGGCCACTTGGCCCATAGAGTCTGCTCCGCCATTCAATCATGGCTGATATTTTCTCATCCCCATTCTCCTGCCTTCTCCCCATAACCCCTGATCCCCTTATTAATCAAGAACCTATCTATCTCTGTCTTAAAGACACTCAGTGATTTGGCCTCCACAGCCTTCTGCGGCAAAGAGTTCCACAGATTCACCACCCTCTGGCTGAAGAAATTCCTCCTCATCTCTGTTTTAAAAGATCGTCCCTTTAGTCTGAGATGGTGTCCTCTGGTTCTAGTTTTTCCTACAAGTGGAAACATCCTCTCCACATCCACCCTATCCAGGCCTCACAGTATCCTGTAAGTTTCACTAAGATCCCCCCTCATCCTTCTAAACTCCAACGAGTACAGACCCAGAGTCCTCAAATGTTCCTCATACAACAAGTTCTTCATTCCAGGGATCATTCTTGTGAACCTCCTCTGGACCCTTTCGAAGGCCAGCACCTCCTTCCTTCGATACAGAGCCCAAAACTGTTCACAATACTCCAAATGGGGTCTGACCAGAGCCTTCTACAGCTTCAGAAGTACATCCCTGGTCCTGTATTCTAGCCCTCTCAACATAAATGCTAACATTGCATTTTCCTTCCTAACTGCCGACTGAACCTGCACGTTAGCTTAAAGAGAGTTTTGAACAAGGATTCCCAAGTCTCTTTGTGCTTCTGATTTTCTAAGCACTTCCCCATTTAGAAAATAGTCTATGCCTCCATTCCTCCTTCCGAAGTGCATAACCTCACACTTTTCCACATTGTATTCCATCTGCCACTTCTTTGCCCACTCTCCTCGCCTGTCCAAGTCCTTCTGCAGCCCCCCTGCTTCCTCAATACTACCTGTCCCTCTACAGATCTCTGTATCATCAGTCTCGCATCTGCTCCCTCGGGCGGATGTGAAATATTGCACCAAACTATTGAGTTCTCTCCGGCCAATACTTATCCCTCAATCGTTAAAAGCGATTATCTGGTCACAGTGCTGTTTGTGGGAACTTGCTGTGCACAAATTAGCAACTGTGTCTCCTACATAACAGTGACTACACCCCAAAAGGATTTTGTTCTCTGTGAACTGCATTGGGTCATCCTGAGGTTATAAAAGGCTCAACAGAAATGCAATTCTGTCTGCTCAAGTTTTCAAAATTATATTTGAATCTGCTTTTTTACAAAATATTCTCCTCATCTCCCTATTGTCCATCTTGCTAATGACCTTAATCTGCACCCACTGGTAAATGGCATGCCTGTGATCGGAAACTACTTACATTTGTGATTTTAAACACCTCTGTCAAATCTTCTCTTGACCTTCTCTGTTGTACGGAAGCACCCCAAGTTCTCCAGTTTCTCAACGTTTTAACATTCGACTAAATCTCCTCCGCACCCACTCCAAGGCGTTCTCCGACAGTGCGGTGTTCTGAATTGGAAGCAGTGCTCCAGCTGCGGACCGAGCAGTGATATAGTTCCCCGTTGAGGGATAGGTGGGAACTTACTTGTACTTTCTTGCAGTTTAGTACGCTTGCTGTATTCACAGCTGACAATGTGGTCTCCTCCACAATGTGGAGGCCGAATGCAGATTGGATGATTGCTATGTGCAACAGCTCAGTTCAGTCCTCAAGTGTGAACTTTCCACCAATGTCATTGTCCACCCCGAACTCTCTATTCTTGGCCTCCTGCTCAGTTCGAAAAACCTGAAGAAGTTCGAGGAAGAGCCTCTCACCTTACAACTGCTCACTTTGCAGCATTCTGACTCAACACTGAGTTCAACAATGTTAGATCATAAATATCATCAACATTTTTGGACAGCAGTTGTTGGTGATGGTACTGTTGCTGCCATTTGCACCTCCTCTATACTCAGCTTTGCTTAACTTGGCCCTTTATTAAACATAAAAACAGGGGGCAGCACGGTGGCACAGCGGATAGCACTGCTGCCTCACGGCTCCAGGGACCCTGGTTCAATTCCGGCTTCGGGTGAGTATCTGTGTGGAGTTTGCGCTTTGTTTCCGTGTCTGCATGGATTTCCTCCGGGTGCTCCGGTTTCCAAAGATGTGGAGGTTAGGTGGAATGGCCATGATAAATTGCCCCTTAGTGTAGGTTAGGTTCAGGGGTTATGGGGAGCGGGCAGGGAAATGGGCTTGCGTAGGGCGCTCTTTCGGAGGGTGGGTGCAGACTCGATGGGCCAAATGGCCTCCTTCTGCACTGTAGGGATTCTATGATTCTATAATTCTGAGAGCAGGAGTGTAAAAGGGAATGGGAAGAATGTCATTTGAAACATGGTTCTAATGATAACTGAAAAAGGAACGTGAGAAAAAGCAAAGTAAAATGGAAAATGATCCTATGAATGTAATAGATAGAGAAATACAGCACAGAACAGGCCCTTCGACCCACGATGTTGCGCCGAACTTTTGTCCTAGGTTAATCATAGAATTTTGGACAATTTTTCATGGCCAATCCACCCAACCTGCACATCTTTGGACTGTGGGAGGAAACCGGAGTACCCGGAGGAAACCCACGCACACACGGGGAGGATGTGCAGACTCCACACAGACAGCGACCCAAGTCGAAATCGAACTTGGGACCCTGGAGCTGTGAAGCAATTGTGCTATCCACAATGCTACCGTGCTGCCCTTAAGAAGTCAACCTACACTCCATTATTCTACCCTAATCCATGTACCTATCCAATAGCCGCTTGGAGGTCCCTAACTTTTCCACTCAACTACTTCCACAGGCAGTGCATTCCATGCCCCCACTACTCTCTGGGTAAAGAATCTACCTCTGACATCCCCTCTATATCTTCCACCATTTATCTTAAATTTTTGTCCCCTTGTAATGGTGTGTTCCACCCGGGGAAAAAGTCTCTGACTGTCTACTCTATCTATTCCCCTAATCATCTTATAAACCTCTATCAAGTCGCCCCTCATCCTCCTCCATTCTAATGAGAAAAGGCCTAGCACCCTCAACCTTTCCTCGTATGACCTACTCTCCATTCCAGGCAACATCCTGGTAAATCTCCTTTGCACCTTTTCCAAAGCTTCCACATCCTTCCTAAAATGAGGTGACCAGAACTGCACACAGTACTCCAAATGTGGCCTGACCAAGGTTTTGTACAGCTGCATCATCACCTCACGGCTCTTAAATTCAATCCCTCTGCTAATGAACGCTAGCACACCATAGGCCTTCTTCACAGCTCTATCCACTTGAGTGGCAACTTTCAAAGATCTATGAACATAGACCCCAAGATCTCTCTGCTCCTCCACATTGCCAAGAACCCTACCATTAACCCTGTGTTCCGCATTCATATTTGTCCTTCCAAAATGGCCAACCTCACACTTGTCAGGGTTAAACGCCATCTGCCACTTCTCAGCCCAGCTCTGCATTCTATCTATGTCTCTTTGAAGCCGATAACAGCCCTCCTCACTATCCACAACTCCACCAATCTTCGTAGTATCTGCAAATTTACTGACCCACCCTTCAACTCCCTCATCCAAGTCGTTAATGAAAATCACAAACAGCAGAGGACCCAGAACTGATCCCTGCGGTACTCCACTGATAACTGGGCTCCAGGCTGAATATTTGCCATCCACCACCACTCTCTGTCTTCTATCGGTTAGCCAGTTTGTTATCCAACTGGCCAAATTTCCCACTATCCCATGCCTCCTTACTTTCTGCATAAGCCTCCCATGGGGAACCTTATCAAATGCCTTACTAAAATCCATGTACACAACATCCACTGCTTTACCTTCATCCCCATGCTTGGTCGCCTCCTCAAAGAAGTCAATAAGACTTGTAAGGCAAGACCTATCCCTCACAAATCCGTGCTGACTATCCCTAATCAAGCAATGCCTTTCCAGATGCTCAGAAATCCTATCCCTCAGTACCCTTTCCATTACTTTGCCTACCACCAAAGTAAGACTAACTGGCCTGTAATTCCCAGGGTTATCCCTATTCCCTTTTTTGAACAGGGGCACGACATTCGCCACTCTCCAACCCTCTGGTACCACCCCTGTTGACAGCGAGGACGAAAAGATCATTGCCAACAGCTCTGCAATTTCATTTCTTGCTTCCCATAGAATCCTTGGATATATCCCGTCAGGCCCGGGGGACTTGTCTATCCTCAAGTTTTTCAAAACGCGCAACACATCTTCCTTCCTGACAAGTATCTCCTCAAGCTTATCAGTCTGCTTCACGCTGTCCTCTCCAACAATATGGCCCCTCTCGTTTGTAAATACTGAAGAAAAATACTTGTTCAAGACCTCTCCTATCTCTTCAGACTCAATACACAATCTCCCGCTACTGTCCTTAATCGGACCTACCCTCGCTCTAGTCATTCTCATATTTCTCACATATGTGTAAAAGGCCTTGGGGTTTTCCTTGATCCTACCCGCCAAAGATTTTTCATGCCCTCTCTTAGCTCTCCTAATCCCTTTCTTCAGTTCCCTCCTGGCTATCTTGTATCCCTCCAGCGCCCTGTCTGAACCTTGTTTCTTCAGCCTTACATAAGTCTCCTTCTTCCTCTTTTTTTTTAATAAACAATCTTATTGAGGTAGTTTTTGGCTTTATAAACAGTTACAGACATCATCAGAAAGGAAGCAAAAAAGGCAAAAATGTGCAAACATCCACGTACTTTCAATACTTCCATCGTACCGTATTGCACAAGCCCGCTCCCCTCCCACCCGTACTACCCGCCATATTTTCCCTCCTACTCTACTCTACCCCCCCCCTCCCCCCCACCCCCCTGCTGACGCTCACTCTCCCGCAAAGAAGTCAATAAATGGTTGCCACCTCCGGGTGAACCCCTGCACAGATCCCCTCAAGGCGAACTTAATTTTTTCCATCCCCAGGAAACTTGACATGTCCGCAAGCCACCACTCAGTCTTCGGGGGCTTTGAGTCCCTCCACGCCAATAATATTCGTCGCCGGGCTATCAGGGAAGCAAAGGCCAGCACATCGGCCGCTTTCTCCCCCTGGACGCCCGGGTCTTCCGAAACCCCAAAAATTGCCACCCCTGGACTCATCACCACCCTTGTTTTTAGCACCTGGGACATGACCCCCGCAAATCCCTCCCAGTACCCCCTCAGCTCAGGGCATGCCCAAAACATGTGAACATGGTTCGCTGGTCCTCCCGCGCACCTAGCGCATTTGTCCTCTATCCCGAAAAATTTGCTCATCCGAGCCACCGTCATATGGGCCCGGTGAACGACCTTAAATTGAATCAGCCCGAGTCTAGCACATGTCGCGGTCGGGTTTACCCTACTCAGGGCCTCTGCCCACAGCCCATCCTCCATTTCCCCGCCTAGCTCCTCCTCCCATTTAAGTTTCAGTTCCTCTGTCTGGGACCCTTCCTCCCTCATGAGCACCTTATAAATACCTGAGACTCTACCCTCCCCTTCGTCCCTCCCAGAGACTATTCTGTCGAGGATCCCCATTGGCGGGAGGCGCGGGAAAGATGGGACCTGTCTACGAACAAAGTCCCGCAACTGTAGGTATCTAAAATCATTTCCCCTTACCAACCCAAATTTCTCCTCCAAGCTCCTCAAACTCGCGAAGCTCCCTTCCAGGAACATATCACCCACCCTTCCCGCCCCTGCTCGCCGCCATACTGGGAACCCCCCATCCATACTGCCGGGGGCAAACCGATGGTTGTCGCAGATTGGCGCCCAGACAGCCGCCCCCATCTCCCCCACATGCCTCCTCCACTGGCCCCATATCCGCAGGGTCGCCACCACTCTCCTTCTTCCTCTTAACAAGACATTCAACCTCTCTTGTCAACCATGGTTCCCTCACTCGACCATCTCTTCCCTGCCTGACAGGGACATACATATCAAAGACACGCAGTACCTGTTCCTTGAACAAGTTCCACATTTCACTTGTGTCCTTCCCTGACAGCCTATGTTCCCAACTTCTGCACTTCAATTCTTGTCTGACAGCATTGTATTTACCCTTCCCCCAATTATAAACCTTGCCCTGTTGCTCGCACCTATCCCTCTCCATTACTAAAGTGAAAGTCACAGAATTGTGATCACTACCTCCAAAATGCTCCCCCACTAACAAATCTATCACCTGCCCTGGTTCATTACCAAGTACTAAATCCAATATGGCCTCCCCTCTGGTCGGACAATCTACATACTGTGTTAGAAAAGCTTCCTGGACACACTGCACAAACACCACCCCAGCCAAACTATTTGATCGAAAGAGTTTCCACTCAATGTTTGGGAAGTTGAAGTCACCCATGACTACTACCCTGTGACTTCTGCACCTTTCCAAAATCTGTTTCCCAATCTGTTCCTCCACATCTCTGCTGCTATTGGGGGGCCTATAGAAAACTCCCAACAAGGTGACTGCTCCTTTCCTATTTCTGACTTCAACCCATATTACCTCAGTAGGCAGATCCTCCTCGAACTGCCTTTCTGCAGCTGTTATACTATCTCTAATTAACAATGCCACCCCCCCCCCCCCCCCCCACCTCTTTTACCATCCTCCCTAATCTTGTTGAAACATCTATAACCAGGGACCTCCAACAACCATTTCTGCCCCTCTTCTATCCAAGTTTCCGTGATGGCCACCACATCGAAGTCCCAAGTACTGATCAATGCCTTAAGTTCACCCACCTTATTCCTGATGCTTCTTGCATTAAAGTATACACACTTCAACCCATCTCCTTGACTGCAAGTACTCTCCTTTGTCATTGTTACCTTCCCCACTACATAACTACGTGCTTTGGCATCCTGAATATCGGCTTCCTTAGTTGCTGGACTACAGATCCGGTTCCCATTCCCCTGCCAAATTAGTTTAAACCCTCCCGAAGAGTACTAGAAAACCTCCCCCCCAGGATATTGGTGCCCCTCTGGTTCGGATGCAAACCCGTCCTGCTTGTACAGGTCCCACCTTCCCCAGAATGCGCTCCAATTATCCAAATACCTGAAGCCCTCCCTCCTACACCATTCCTGCAGCCACGTGTTCAACTGCACTCTCTCCCTATTCCTAGCCTCGCTATCACGTGGCATCGGCAACAAACCAGAGATGACAACTCTGTCTGTCCTGGCCTTTATCTTCCAGCCTAACTCCCTAAACTTGTTTATTACCTCCACACCCTTTTTCCTACCTACATCGTTGGTACCAATGTGCACCACGACTTCTGGCTGCTCACCCTCCCCCTTCAGGATCCTGAAGACACGATCCGAGATATCCCTGGCCCTGGCACCCGGGAGGCAACATACCTTTTGGGAGTCTCGCTCGCGACCACAGAATCTCCTATCTATTCCCCTAACCATTGAATCTCCTATTACTATTGCTTTTCTATGCTCCCCCCTTCCCTTCTGAGCCCCAGAGCCAGACTCAGTGCCAGAGACCTGGCCGCTGGGGCCTTCCCCCGGTAGGTCACCCCCCCCAACAGCATCCAAAACGGTATACTTGTTTTGAAGGGGAACGGCCACGAGGGATCCCTGCACTGTCTGCCTGTTAGTTTTCTTTCCCCTGACTGTAACCCAGCTACTCTTGTCCAGTACCTTTGGTGTGGCTACCTCCCTGTAACTCTTCTCTATAACCCCCTCTGCCTCCCGGATGATCCGAAGTTCATCCAGCTCCAGCTCCAGTACCTTAACACGGTCTCTGAGGAGCTGGAGTTGGGTGCACTTCCCGCAGGTATAGTCAGCGGGGACACCAGTGGTATCCCTCACCACCCACATCCTACAGGAGGAGCATGCAACTGCCCTTGCCTCCATCCCCTCTTACTTTACAGAATTAGCTGCCCCTTGGACCAACTGGACCTCCGCCCTCCGACTCTGCTTTCAGTCAGCTGTACTCTAAACTCCTGGCTCCCTTCACGCTCTTTGATAAATATAGGAAATGAAATGTAAGGAGCACCTTACTCCCTCCTCACCTAACTCCCTCAGTCACCAAACTCTCACTGTAGCACTCAAATGCCACAAGTTCAGCACTCCAGTGAAATGCTTACAAATGACAAAGGGAAGTTAAAGCAGAAGTCCCTCAAAGGGTTAACAGCAGCCAAAAGTTTCAGACTGCAGACAAGTTATTATAACACAGGCTTTGAGATAACACCTCGAAACAACTCATGCTGAAACCCCATAGCTTTCTTTAAAGTCAGAAAAATTCTAGCAAAGTCAAGGTTTAAGTTTTTACATAAAGGGAACAAGTTCTCCACCCTTTGATAGAAGTTAATTATTTTAGCAAGCAATTGATTGGAATTGCCAGAATCTTAAGTTTGAATTACTTCAAATAATGTTTATTTGTGAATGATAGAAACTTAACGACACCAGTTCTGACAAACTAAGGTTATGTTTTACACCAAAGCATCCTCAGGTTGAACACCACAGCAACTAGATGAAATCAGTAAGGCTTCTAGAAGGGTAATGAATACCCTGAATCGCTAGTTTACTAATCGCTCAAGGGGCTGGTTTAGCACACTGGGCTAAATCGCTGGCTTTTAAAGCAGGTCCCAGGCAGGCCAGCAGCACGGTTCAATTCCCGTACCAGCCTCCCCGAACAGGCGCCGGAATGTGGCGACTAGGGGCTTTTCACAGTAACTTAATTGAAGCCTACTCGTGACAATAAGCGATTTTCATTTCATTTCATAGTTGCCAGCGGGAGCTCTTTGCAGCTACTTCGGTACATGGGGGCAGCCGCACTCAGAAGCCGAACAGTGAACCGTGACTGCAGATAACAACAAGAGGAAGAGAGATTGTCAAGGGGGCCAAGAAGGTCTCGAACGGGACACCAGAAGCAAGAGCAAAGACACCCATAAGGGTGGCACGGTAGCACAGTGGTTAGCACTGTCGCTTCACAGCGCCGGGGACCCAGGTTCGATTCCTGGCATGGGTCACTGTTTGTGTGGAGGTGGCACGGTAGCACAGTGATTAGCACTGTTGCTTCACAGCGCCAGGGTCCCAGGTTCGATTTCTGGTTTCCTCCGGGTGCTCCGGTTTCCTCCCACAAGTCCCAAAAGACGTGCTGTTAGGTAATGATTCGATTCTGAATTCTCCCTCTGTGTACCCGAACAGGCGCTGGAGTGTGGCGACTAGGGGATTTTCACAGTAACTTCAGTGCAGTGTTAATGTAAGACCACTTGTGACACTAATAAAGATGATAGATTATCTTCCTGCACCTGATCCATAGCCGTAGGTTACAGCACTTAATGTGCAGATCCAGGTACCTTTTAGAAGCGTTTAGGGTCTCTCCCTTCACCACTAACTCGGGCAGTGAATTCTGTCTACTCTATCTCTACCCCTCACAATTTTGCTGATCTCTATCATGTCAGCCCTCAGTCTTCTCTGTTCCAAACTCTCCAATCTCTCAGGCGAAGTGAGTGGGCAAAAACTTAGCAGATGAAATAGAATGCAGGGAAATGTGAAGTGATGCACTTTGGTAGGAAGAATAAAGGAGCTGAATATTATTTAAATGGAGAAAGACGGCAGAAAGCTGCAGCACAGAGGGATCTGGGGGTTCTCGTGCATAAATCACAAAAAGCTAACGTGCAGGTTCAGCAGGTAATTGGGAAGGGAAATGGAATCTTGGCCTTTATTTCAAAGGGAATAGGGAATTCCTGCTAAAACTATACAAGACACTGGTTAGACCACACCTGGAATACTGTGAACAGTTTTGGCTCCCTTATCTAAGGAAGATATAAACATTGGAGGCCGTCCAGAGAAGGTTCACTCGGTTGATCCCGGGTACGGAGAGATTGAATAGATTGGGCTGAATTCATTGGAGTTTAGCTGAATGAGATATGCCCTCCGGTCCTCGGCTCTCTCACAAACAGAAACAACTTCAGACTCGATGGGCCAAATGGCCTCCCTCTGCACTGTAGGGATTCTATGATTCTATAATTCTGAGAGAGGGCATGTAAAAGGTAATGGGAAGAATGTCATTTGAAACATGGTTCTAATGATAACCCAAAAAGGAACATGAGAAAAAGCAAAGTAGAGTCTCAGTATCTACCCTGTCAAGCCCCCTGAGAATCGTTTATATCTCATAGAATTCACAGTGCAGAAGGAGGTCATTCGGCCCATCGAGTCTGCACCGGCTCTTTGAAAGAGCACCCTACCCAGGCCCACACCTCCACCCTATCCCCATTAACCAGTTACCCCACCCAACACTAAGGGCAATTTATCATGGCCAATCCACCTAACCTGCACATCTTTGGACTGTGGGAGGAAACCGGAGCACCCGGAGGAAACCCACGCAGACACGGGGAGAACGTGCAAACTCCACACAGAAAGTCATCCGAGGAATTGAACCCGGGACCCTGGCGCCGTGAGGCAGCAGTGCTAACCACTGTGCCACCGTGCCGCCCCATGTTGAGTGAACAATGGCCGGAGCCTGGGGGAGGGGCAGTTGAAGGTAGGAGGTCATGTGATGACACCTCCCGGAAAATGTCCAGCCAGAGTTGGCACCAAAGACGCCCAATTATTGAAGTCACCAGCTGTGAATCTGGTGACAACGTTTCTGCCTCGTTTGCTTAAAATAACCGAACCAGAGTTTCATTTGTCACAAGGTCCCAGATTCCTCGTTCCTGCTCTGACTTTACTCTGCAGAGCACTGCCGTGCAATCAATCTTCATTTAAAAGCTTCATTTATTTTACTTTGCACACTCCGTTCGAACAATAGAGGGTTTCAGCCAGAAGTTGCATTTTAAATCAACACATTTTCCTGCAACCCAGACCCACACGCAGGAGAGGACAGGTGAATGTGCCATGGCAGCCTGGAAGCGGAGATTACTCTAAACAGTTTGTGTGCTCTTATTCTGAGAAGGAACTGGGTGTGAGATGGCATCCAGGAAATGATAACGTGTGCCCCACCAACACTTGGGAATTTCCAAACATTGAGTGATTGGAAATGCCACCCCTTTCCTTGAATTTCTCCAAACTATTTACGCTGCCCTCTTTTGTTCCAGTAAATAATTCCTGATACTATTTCCTGCTCACCTGGTAAAGGTGGATTGAGTATTAGGCTGGGAAATCAGCAGATCTTCATTGTCTGGCCTGCTGTCAGTTTCCGCCCTGTGGTTCCGTGACCTCGTCAAGTGTTGCTTGCAGTCGGTGGGCACCACTGTCCACCAGCAGCTGATTCCCTCCCACCCAGCTCCAGGTCCCGGAGAGAAGGGTTTGTGCGCATGCAGGAACACCCTGCACAGCCACTTGACAGTCGGTGGGTGGGTGTCATTCTGATTCCCAGAGTGCAACGCAGTGACAGTAAACGGAGCGTGAGGGGCCGGGGTGGGGCCATTCTCGAGAGGAAGCTAAGAGACGCTGGTGTCCTGTGTGAAAGGAAAAGTGAACTGCTGACGGAAACCTCTGAAATGGTTTCATTTCAGGGAAAATCTGAGAACATTTGAACAATTTGGCGAAACCTGTCAGGATATTGGGGCTTCTCACAAAAACCTGGGGCTGTGCCGGCAAAGCAGGGATGTCTGATCACCCAGGGTACAATTCTTTATCAACCCTGAGCTTTTGCAGATACTGAACCACAATGATGATTATGCCACATACTTCCTGTTTCAAGATAGCACCCTGCTAACAACATCCATTCATAGAACATAGAACATAGAACAGTACAGCACAGAACAGGCCCTTCGGCCCTCGATGTTGTGCCGAGCAATGATCACCCTACTCAAACCCACGTATCCACCCTGTACCGGTAACCCAACAACTCCCCCCCCTTAACCTTGCTATTAGGACACTACGGGCAATTTTAGCATGGCCAATCCACCTAACCCGCACATCTTTGGACTGTGGGAGGAAACCGGAGCACCCGGGGGAAACCCACGCACACACGGGGAGGACGTGCAGACTCCACACAGACAGTGATCCAGCCGGGAATCGAACCTGGGACCCTGGAGCTGTGACGCATTTATGCTAACCACCATGCTACCGTGCTGCCATGGTATGATTCTGCCATGATTCAGTCTATTACGGAATTTCAGTCGATAACCTAAATTTAAAAAAATCTGAACAAAAGACCGTAAGGGATAACCCACCCCAAGGGCCACCTGACTTCTGTTGTGGACTGAAACCACTCCACTGTCTCAAGAGGGAACAATAGCAACCTTCCAAACTGATGTTAAATCAATGCCCTGCTCTGAAACTAATTCAGAAGAGCATTGTCAATTGAATGGATCATTGAGACACACCAGCTGCCTCAAACTCTCAAGGTGTGAAACAAGAACACAGGACATGTGGCCAACAAACCACCCCTTGTTTCAAAAAAAAACTTTGAACGTGTGCAAGTCACATGATGAGGAAGCCATTTTGGTTGTCTGCTTAAATAAGCTAGAAATTGTTTGCAGACTGACAGACTCCCATCAAATCCATTTAATTATTTGTAAGTCATCAAGCAGCCAAGGTTATTAACGGACAATACCTTGAAAATGGGATATTTCAACAGCAAGGGAAGGACACTTTGATAAGGGCACGGGGAGTCCATACCGAATAACAATAAGAAACAAAGTTTTATTTACACAAACGATAATGTACACTACCCGGTAGATCCCTGGGTTCCTATTCTGATCGGTGCTTTACTGTCCAACCTTCTATACATTGGGTAATTGAGCACAGTAAGAAGTCTTACAACACCAGGTTAAAGTCCAACAGGTTTGTTTCAAACACTAGCTTTCGGAGCACTGCTTCATTCACCTGAGGAAGGAGCAGTGCTCCGAAAGCTAGTGATTTGAAACAATCCTGTTGGGCTTTAACCTGGGGTTGTAAGACTTCTTACTGTGCTCACCCCAGTCCGACGCCGGCATCTCCACATCTTGGGTAATTGAGATACCCCACCCCTAGCTGGGGAGATAATACTCCGCAAGGAACATGCGGAAGACAAGCATTCCCACCTCTGTGGGATATTACAGACTCCCCCCAACCTGCTCCAGTTAAAGTTCACTTGAGAACCAACCTCCTTGAAATTCGACTACAAGAGACCTCACAGCCAGCTGACAATCCTTCGCTTTGCAAGAGTTCACTTCAACCACAAAGCATCAACTTTATCTAAGAGTATGTGTGAGACGAGTTGGTGAAACATTGCGTCATTTTGGGCAAGTCTGTGATAATATATGAACTTATTTCTTTTTAAACTCACAAAATCTTGCTGCTAAATTACCTGATTGGAACACACTCCCTAGATAAGAAATCATACACCTATTACATACCAACTTACTGATCATGGACAGTAAAAAGGAATACAAACATTCTGTCCGGGGTAACGCTGATATGCCTTCCAGGACTCATTACAAGCGTTGTCTGTACAACAGGGACACTTCAACTGGGAATGAGATTAGTTCTAATTGAAAAGTTACTGGGCACAGTTGAATTAATCCCAAGATAAACCAATAACAATCCCATTTTGTTAACCCTTTCTTGTGGCTGTTTTATTTACATCTGCCTAATTTTAGATTCAAAGGCTACCCCTGTTTTTGGCTCATGTCCACACTGATGCACCTTCCTCCGCAGTAATCATGGGATAGTGAGCAGAAGAGGAACTCCCATCCCGGCCCAAACTGTGGCCAAACTTGGCTGCTGCTCAGACTGAGAGGAACGGACGTCACAGAGCACGTACTGAACATGGGACTACTCCCCATGTAAGTCTCTCAACGCACCCCCAACCCCCCTCACCCCCCCAAATGTTAACTCACCAATGAGCTGGTAATACGAAACAGGAAATCGAGAGTATTGCTCATGATGAAAACACAAGTGACGCAATGCAAAGGAAGTGCGATGAGTACACAATTGTGGATCTGGGTCTCCCACTCACAAACTCTCACCAATTCAGACACACCGACTCACAGAAACGCACTCACTCAAAGATGTGGGGTCGTATTTTAAGGGTGGCGACTCTCGAGCTCTCACCTGAGTGCTGAGCGGTGGTAGGCGGGGGAGGGGATTGTGATTGTGGCATCGGGTGTGGGGGGGAGGGGGGGGGGTAGGTTTATCGCCTCCCTGCCTCAGAACCCACCTTGGGCAGGGCATAAAATTCTTCCCATGCACCCTCACACTCAGAAACACTCACAGACTCAAACATACAGTCAATCATATTTCAAACGGACTGGAGTATACAAATAAGGAGGTGTTGCTGCAATTGTACAAGGTACTAGTGAGGCCACTTTTAGAATACAGTTTGGGTCCCCTTATTTAAGGAAAGATATATTATCATTGGAGACAGCACAGAGGAGGTTTTACTGGGATGATCCCGGGGATGGAGGGACTGCCTTATGAGGAAAGATTAAACAGGTTGCGTCTGTATTCCTCGGAGATCAGAAGAATGAGGGGTTGATATGATTGAAACATAGAAGGTTCTTAGGGTGTTGGGAGGATGTTTCCACTCATGGGAGTGGAGGAGCAGAGGACATTGTCGCAGAATAAGGAGGAGCTCATTGAAGACTGATTTGAGGAAGAATTTTGTCTCTCAAAGAGCGATGGTACTTTGGAATTCTTTATCCCAGGAAGCTGTGGAGGCTGAATCCTTGAACATTTTCCAGGCTGAGAGCGATGGGTTTTTAATCAGTCAGGAAATAAGGGTTCTTGGGAGAAGGCAGGAAAGGACTATGTGAGTGTTAGATCAGCCACAATTATATTAAATAGCAGAGCAGGTTTGAAGGGCAGAATGGCCAGGTCTTATTCCTATTTATTGTAGTCTTATGGTCTTAGTCTCATTCTCACCATCACACGCTCACCCATATAACCATTCAAAAAAACAGACACTCAAACACACACCCACACACACTCACTCGCACACACTCCCCCGCACACACTCACACACACACACACTCACCCACACACACGTTTACCCAAACATACCAATACAAACACTCACCCACACACACTCACCCACACACACTCACCCGCACACACACACTCACCCACACTCACCCGCACGTACACACCCACACCCACACATGCACCCACACACACTCACCCACACACACTCACCCGCACATACACACACCCACACCCACACACGCACCCACTCACACACACACTCTCACCCACACACACACACACTCACCCATACACACACACCCACACACATACACACACTCACCCATACACACACACCCATCCACACACACTCACCCACACACACACTCACCCACACACACACTCAGCCACACACACACCCACCCACACCCACCCACATACACACACGTTTACCCACACATACCAATACAAACATACACACACACACTCAGCCACACACACACCCACCCACACACACACACACACGTTTACCCACACATACCAATACAAACACACACATACACTCACCCACACACACACCCACACACACGTTTACCCACACATACCAATAGAAACACACCCACACACACACACCCACACACACACTCACACACACACACCCACCCACACACACTCACACACACACACACTCTGAAACACACATTCATCAATAAGCACAGACATACATGTCCATGTACACAGACACCAACGCACTGACGTACATATACACACACAGAAAAGTACTTACACATTCACACATATCATCACACACAATCATAATAGGCACACGCTCACACACATTCTTACAGACAGTCACTCACACACACTGACACACGCCCTTACAGACAAACTGCCCCCGCAGGCAGAATCGTCATTGCTGGGGCAGGAATGAGGGCTGAGGTCGGGCCAGCGGACCTGGGGAAATGTTTGGAGAGGTTTCACCTCAGTCATCTGGTTCATTAATGTCCTTTAGGGAAGGAAATCTGCCGTCTTTACCCGGTCTGGCCTACATGTGACTCCAGACCCACAGCAACGTGGTTGGCTCCCAAATGCCATAAATTATTTTTTTTAAAGTGCAGTGGGAATTCATTCTAGTGAAAATAAAAATACACAGGCCCTCCAGCCCTCACACTCCCTCCCCTCCAGCCAAGGCCCTCCAGCCCTCACACTCCCTCACCCTCCAGACAAAGGCCCTCCAGCCCTCACACTCCCTCACCCTCCAGACAAAGGCCCTCCAGCCCTCACACTCCCTCACTCTCCCGACACAGGCCCTCCAGCCCTCACACTCCCTCCCCTCCAGCCAAGGCCCTCCAGCCCTCACACTCCCTCCCCTCCAGACAAAGGCCCTCCAGCCCTCACACTCCCTCACCCTCCAGACAAAGGCCCTCCAGCCCTCACACTCCCTCACCCTCCAGACAAAGGCCCTCCAGCCCTCACACTCCCTCACTCTCCCGACACAGGCCCTCCAGCCCTCACACTCCCTCCCCTCCAGACAAAGGCCCTCCAGCCCTCACACTCCCTCACCCTCCCGACACAGGCCCTTCAGCCCTCACACTCCCTCCCCTCCAGACACAGGCCCTCCAGCCCTCACACTCCCTCACTCTCCCGACACAAGCCCTCCAGCCCTCACACTTCTTGGCCCTCCAGCCCTCACACTCCCTCCCCTCCAGACAAAGGCTCTCCAGCCCTCACACTCCCTCACTCTCCCGACACAGGCCCTCCAGCCCTCACACTCCCTCCCCTCCAGCCAAGGCCCTCCAGTCCTCACACTCCCTCCCCTCCAGACACAGGCCCTCCAGCCCTCACACTCCCTCCCCTCCAGACAAAGGCCCTCCAGCCCTCACACTCCCTCCCCTCCAGACAAAGGCCCTCCAGCCCTCACACTCCCTCACTCTCCCGACAAAGGCCCTCCAGCCCTCACACTCCCTCCCCTCCAGCCCAAGGCCCTCCAGCCCTCACACTCCCTCACCTCCAGACAAAGGCCCTCCAGCCCTCACACTCCCTCCCTTCCAGACCAACGCCCTCCAGCCCTCACACTCCCTCCCCTCCAGACAAAGGCCCTCCAGCCCTCACACTCCCTCCCTTCCAGACCAACGCCCTCCAGCCCTCACACTCCCTCCCCTCCAGACAAAGGCCCTCCAGCCCTCACACTCCCTCACCCTCCAGACCAAGGCCCTCCAGCCCTCACACTCCCTCACTCTCCAGACAAAGGCCCTCCAGCCCTCACACTCCCTCACTCTCCCGACACAGGCCCTCCAGCCCTCACACTCCCTCCCCTCCAGACCAAGGCCCTCCAGCCCTCACACTCCCTCCCCTCCAGACACAGGCCCTCCAGCCCGCACGCTCCCTCACTCTCCCGACACAGGCCCTCCAGCCCTCACACTCCCTCCCCTCCCGACACAGGCCCTCCAGCCCTCACACTCCCTCCCCTCCAGACCAAGGCCCTCCAGCCCGCACGCTCCCTCCCCTCCAAACAGTCCCCAGGCTCCATCCACGCCACCTTATGCCCCAACCCACCCTCATCCTCAGGGTCGTCATGCCCGAGGTGTCAAGCTATGACACCTCCATACAATAATAATAATCTTTATTATTATCACAAGTAGGCTTACATTAACACTGCAATGACGCTACTGTGAAAAGCCCCTAGTCGCCACATTCCGGCGCCTGTTCGGGTACGCTGAGGGAGAATTCAGAATATTCAATTCACCTAACAGCACGTCTTTCGGGACTGTAGGAGGAAACCGGAGCACCCGGAGGAAACCCCACGCAGACACGGGGAGAACGTGCAGACTCCGCACAGGCATTGTATAGAACTCATTACCCCTACAGTGGCAGCCAGAGGGGTAGAGCTACAGAAAACCCCCCATATATACACACACACTTACAGACAGCCACACACATAGGCACACACACACACTTACAGACAGGCACACACATAGACACACACACACACTTACAGACAGCCACACACATAGACACACACACACACTTACAGACAGCCACACACATCATCACACGCACATGCGCATATACACACATGCACACAACACATACAAATACACACACATATATGCACACAACATGCCCAGACACAAACACACATATACAGACATGCAACACATGCAAATCCATACACACACAACACAAGCACAACATACATACACGCACACAATACATGCAGACACACATACATACATATATGCACAACACACACATACACAGAACACACACAACATATAAACACATGAACGCAGAACACAAAAACACGCACAGACACACAGACTGAGATATACAAACAGTATACACTGCTACAATTTGCTCAATGATATTTACTCACCAAAGTCTTCAGAAAACAGAGTTCAGGTAGAGCTGTCGAAGCAGGCTGGTCTGCCAACTTTAAATTCCAAACTTCCACTTTGCTGAAACAACTTTCTCTGTAGAGCCTCCCATTGCCTGTTCAGTGGACACAGCGCAGCGACTACAGATTCTCAATCATCGTCATTACGAGGAGCTGAGAAACTCCCAGTCACACTCAGCTCTCTGGTCGTAAGTGGCTCGATTTCTCCCCTGGATCCAACATTAATCCATGGGATGTCCACACCCTCCGTGCTGGCAGAGTAACAAGGGTGTGGAACAGTGCAAACCAATCTGCAAACTAACTGACCAACTGCACAGACTCTTCCGGGAAGACAGTAAGTCAGTGTACGGTTGGGTAATT
The DNA here is from genome assembly GCF_902713615.1 of Scyliorhinus canicula. Taxonomy (NCBI): domain Eukaryota; kingdom Metazoa; phylum Chordata; class Chondrichthyes; order Carcharhiniformes; family Scyliorhinidae; genus Scyliorhinus; species Scyliorhinus canicula. The sequence continues at coordinate 207,582,726 of NC_052152.1, read as the reverse complement.
CAGTTCCTGTCTAACTGTTCACCAGTTCTAAATAATTAATCGGACTTCCCTTTTTAGCAGAGTAAAGAAATGACAGAACTTTCCAGTCCCGCCTCGCTGCAGGTCAGGGGCAGCTGGGCAAATGATGCTGCAGAACATCCTTCCTGAACAATGTTTACCAAGTTAATAACTCCCCATTCAGATCCCAGGGCTGGCAATGAACAAACACTTTCAGCAGCAAATTTATCCATTTTGCAAGGCAGCTTTCCACCAAACCTGAGAATGAATTGTTCAGAATCAATCAAAATCTAAAAGGCAAGAACTTGCATTTATGTTGAGTGTTTGATGACCTCAGGCTAAAGTGCTTTCCACTCGGTGAAGTACACCGTGAAGTGTGGTTACTGTCTTCATCTTCAAATCCCTCACCCTGCCCACACACAAATCTGACTCGAATGCATTTCCTAATTGGGTAACAATTTGGGATCAATAAATGAATGCCATTTTCCAGTCCATTTCATTTCCACCACGCACAAACTTAAAGATATATCCACAGGAAGTTAACAGTTACCCTGAAACATAGGAAAAAGAGGAAGCCATTCAGCCCCCTCCTGTCCATTAAATCACAGCTGATCTGTGAACTGATTCCACATGCCTACCTTTGCTCCTACATCCCTGCATTACGGCTTCACAGTTCCAGGGTCCCAGGTTCAATACCCGGTTTGGGTCACTGTCTGTGCGGAGTCTGCACGTTCTCCCCGTGTCTGCGTGGGTTTCCTCCGGGTGCTCTGGTTTCCTCCCACAAGTCCCGAAAGATGTACCGTTTGGTGAATTGGACATTCTGAATGCTCCCTCAGTATACCTGAACAGGTGCCGGAATGTGGCGACTAGGGGATTCTCACAGTAACTTCATTTCAGTGTTAATGTAGCAACACACATATATGTACACAACACGGAGGCACACACGCATACATACATGCATACACACATGCACACAACACAGACATGGACACACATATATACACACATATACTACACATCAAACATACAGAAACACACAAAAATATACATATACACAACACACACACAACACAGGGAATTCCAGGGAGGCACTGAACCAATATTTTGCCTCTGTCTACACGGTGCAGGATAATACAATTTTTCAAAGAACTGCAGTTAATACAGAGAGGAACTTGGTGCAATAACCATCACTAGGGAGAAGGTATTGAATAAACTAATGGGATTAAAGGCAGATAAGTCTCCTGGACCTGATGGCATGTACCCTCGGGTATTAAGGGAGGTGGCAGCAGAGAAAGTGGATGCATTGCTTATGACACAGGGGCTGGTTTAGCTCACTCGGCTAAATCGCTGGCTTTTAAAGCAGACCAAGCAGGCCAACAGCACGGTTCAATTCCCGTATCAGCCTCCCCGGACAGGCGCCGGAATGTGGCGACTAGGGGCTTTTCACAGTAACTTCAACTTCAGACAACAAGCAATTTTCATTTTCGTTTTTCATTTCATATTCTAAAATTCCCTGGATTCTGGAAAGCTCCTGGTGAATTGGAAACACGCTAATGTGACGCCCCTATTCAAAAAGAGAGAGAGTCAAAAGTAGGAAACTATAGATCGGTTAGCTTGACCTCTGAGGTGGGGAAGTTGCTGGAATCAATCATTAAGGAAGAGATGACTGAACATCCACATTGTCAGCATGGTTTTATGAAGGCTAAGTCGTGCTTGACAAACTTGCTTGATTTTGTTGAGGATGTAATCAGCAAGGTGGATAATGGGGAACCTGTGGATGTGGTATACCTGGATTTCCAGAAGGTGTTTGACAAGGTGCCACATAACAGTCTGATCCAGAAGGTGAGATCACAGGGGATTGGGGTAGAGTACTAGATTGGATTGAGGATTGGCTAACTGACGGAAAGTAAAGGGTCGGGATCAATGCGTCTTTCTCTGGCTGGTGAACTGTAACTAGCGGGGTGCTACAGGGGTCAGTCCTCGGACCGCAACTGTTTACCATCTATAGAAATGATCTGCAGGCAGCGACAGAGTGTTACATAACAACATTTGTGGGATGATTCTAAAATAGGTGGGAAAACAGGCAGTGAAGCTGTAAAGATTCCACCGCCATCTTCCCCTCCTCAGACCACGTGCGGCCCGTGGGTGCCGCCATCTTGTTCCCCCCAGGACCAACAGGCGCCGCCATCTTGTTTTCCCCATGACACGTGCGGCCAGTGGGCGCCGCCAACTTACCCTGTTGCTCGTTGTGTTCTCTCTTTAATTGGCTCTGTTTATGGCGGTTAATATGGTCGCCGTCCTTAATTCTAATTACGCTCGCTCAAGAGTCGCCAGGTATCTTTCGATACCGCCACAAGGTTCAAAACCGAATACTGATCAGAGACTTGATACACCAGTTAGTAAGTTTGAAATCAATGCTCATTTGTTTACACACACAGTCAATTATACTCATGCACAAACTCTACCAACTAAACTATCACTACTACTAAAGCCTATACTTAGCTTCGGGTGCCCACTCAGTCAGAGGAACAATGGCCGTTATCCGGTTCTGAGGCTGCTGGGGTCGAGCTGGTATGGAATAGTAGCTAGGAGCGTCTATCTGGTGGCATGCGTTGACTTTGGACTTACGTGTTCTGGTGCAGCTACTAGGCAGGCCTCTCGTCGCTGAGAGCCAAGGCCAAGAAGAACGATTCTCTCTTGGGGGCTTCTTCTTTTACCCAAAGGGGGCTTCGCGCACTTTTGGGCGGGCCTTGAACTTGGTCCCAATTAATTGGACCGTATCCTGATCATTGGTATCAATTTCCTCCAATTTACTCCAGGGTGGCTGCCCTGATTGCTGGGCGGGGCCTAGGTGGCCGTTGGCCTGATTTGTTCTAGTCTCCTCTGGCGCCGGGGTGTCTGCTTTGGTATCGTTTACCTAAATGTTTCTCTTTTGTCCCCAGAGATGGCTCATTAGTATGGTAATGGCTTTGCAGTATCGGTCTTATCTGGGAGCTGCAGCTCCAATCAACAGACAAACCTCGCACCTGCTTGCTTTCTCTGTGCTTGACTGCCAAGAGGGCTTCTACTACGTATGAAAGTGAATACCAGGCGATAAACGTATCACACCAAGTCGGGGTATTGTCAACTGTCGCTGGGCTCTGTGTATTGCAGGGGTGAGAATCATTGACGGATTGTGTGGTCGGGGTGAGGGGGTTAGCGTCCGCGTGCAATTGGAGAGATCCCGCTAAGATCCAGGTGAAGAAGATGGAGGTCGTCTTCATCTTTCTTCTTTTTTCTTCTAGGGTTCTTGAGTTTCCGGAATTCTGTGAACACAAGCATAATATCTGTTATTATCTTGCTTAAGATCTCGTATATCTGTCTGTCTGTCCTTTATTACCAATTACCCTTTATAATTGGTCACCATCTGTGACTCCCTCATTTTTTTTAAAAACCGAATTTCTGGACAAGACATCCGAGAAAAATACTGACACAGTGCGAGCCGTCTCGCAGCCTGTGCGATTTACCATCCCAATGTTTGAGGATGTAAATAGCATGTGGAGAGCACCCTAAGGGTCGCCGTGAAACAAACAAAAGTTATAATTAAAAAATGCCAAAATGGGGTGCCTATGGGCCGCGGCGGGTAAGAAATGGATGGAATCACCGGATAGGACGGTGATCAGTGCCGTATGTGCTCTACCTGTGCGTAGCTGACCAGAGGGGGGGTCCTCAGGCAGGGCAGGGACCAGTGCCGTTTCTCCACTGCCTGAGCAACCGGCAAGAACGGGTAAGAATGTGGTCGTGTGGGGGTTGCAGTTATGCCTCTTCTCTCTCGAAGCAGAAGAGCAGTTATGATCTGGTGTCTGGGCAAACTTTTACCTCTAAAAGGTTTCTGCGAACAAACTAGTTCCTCTGAATGGTTGTCTATGGACAAACTTGTTCCATTAACTGCCAGGGGGCCTTAAAGGAGTGGTGGCGTGGGGCCGTGAAAATGTGCAAATTTTCACAATCAACACTTAACACTAACAAACAAACATACAACAAACAGGGTGCAGGTTCCACCAGAAAGGACACCGTACCTCTCCATCGGTCCCTTTTTACCATCATCTGGACACCTCATTGCTCAATAGCGAACAGAGTCGCAAAGGGATTTGTTTGGTGGGAGTCAGACTCTATGTCATCATCTTCTCCCGGCTGCCATACTCTCGACTGGAGTAACTTTGCCAAAGCTGCGTGGGGCGAATTGGGGTCCATCTCATCATTCCAGATGAGCCTGAACAAATTGTCTCGGTGCCAGAATTGTGTGTCGAGTTTGGAGCTACTGGGGTTTAATCCGTAATCGTCGGGCGGTGGGTCTGGGTCAGGGGCTTTTATGATCTCAAAGGGGTCACTGGAATCATGCTCGGATTCACTGGGAGTGGGGCCTGGTACGGGGGATAGTCATAACGTGGTGTGCTGTGGCTGTCGTCATTGCTGTCGCTATCACTGGTCCGGAAAATTTTGGGGAAAGGAATGAACTTGGGTTGTATAGGGAAAGCATCACTTGCTGCCCTACTGCAAACTCAGTGGTGTGTACTGTTTTGTCAAAACAAGCCTTGCTCTGTTTCCTCCGTGTCCCAAGTCTCACAGCTGCTGCCAGTTGGGCTGCCTTTATATTCTCTATTAGCTGCTGTACAGCGTTTTCATGTGTGAGGGTTGTCACTGCGGGGCTGGCCAAATCTAATCCTAATAAATACTCTGTCCTTTCATGGGGCGTCCGGTCATGAGAGTGTGGGGTGTGTATCCTGTGGACGTGGATACCGTGTTATGTAAAAATATTAAAACAAATGGGAGAACTGAATCCCAGGTGCTCTTATTCTGCTGCACCATTTTCCTGAGGGTGGCTTTTAATGTTCTGTTCATCCTTTCTACAATGCCACTTGACTGGGGGTGGTATGCTATGTGAAACTTTTGTCTTATCCCGAAAATTGTGAGGACGTTTTTCATTACGCGTTCTGTGAAATGGGAGCCTTGATCGGACTCTATACTGCGGGGGAGTCCCCATCTTGTAAAGATAGAATATAGAATATAGAACAGTACAGCACAGAACAGGCCCTTCGGCCCTCGATGTTGTGCCGAGCAATGATCACCCTACTCAAGTCAACGTATCCACCCTATACCAGTAACCCAACAACCCCCCCCCCCCCCATTAACCTTATTTTTTAGGACACTAAGGGCAATTTAGCATAGCCAATCCACCTAACCCGCACATCTTTGGACTGTGGGAGGAAACTGGAGCACCCGGAGGAAACCCACGCACACACGGGGAGGACGTGCAGACTCCGCACAGACAGTGACCCAGCCGGGAATCGAACCTGGGACCCTGGAGCTGTGAAGCATTTATGCTAACCACCATGCTACCGTGCTGCCTATGTGGTGGGTTAGGATTTTTGCGGTTGTCTTTGCCGTATTCGTTCGTGATGGAAAAGCTTCCACCCATTTTGTGAAGGTGTCGATGACCAACACATACTTATATCCATTTCTGCAAGGTGGTAGGGGTCCTATGTAATCTATCTGGAGATTCGTCCAGGGGCCATTAACGGGTTGGGTATGACTAAGTTGAGCCTTTTTTGCATATCTGTCCGGATTGTTCTAGGCACAGATCCAGCAATTCTCTATATAGTGGGTGACATCGGCGTTTAAATTAAGCCACCAGCAGAGCGGTCTGAGGTGGGCTAAAGTGGGTTCAATTCCTTGGTGTCCATGATTGTCATGGAACTGACAAATGATCTGGTTCCTGTCCTGCCTGGAACTACATAAATGCCGTGTTTCAGAATCACACCGTCATGTGTGGTTAATGAATTTTTAAACTTATCATGCGGGGTGGGAAGGTTCCCGTTAAAACTTCCCTGAGTTTCTCATCTTCCTTCTGTGCCTTTGCTAGATCCTGAATGTTGGTCTGTGAGACCTGAACTGCATGTACTGGGGCGCTTTCGGGGGGGGGGAGGGGTTCCCAAAAATAACCAAGCCTGGAACCTGCCTTCGCTAGGGCGTCTGCTTTAACGTTACCGGGGGGGGGGGGGGGAAGAACGGTGATGACTGCGAACCTTAATGATTCCATATTTCCTGTCTTTTGCTTTCTCTAAAATATGTCGGAGTAATGGGGCTGAGGGTCGGGGTTTTCCGTCTGCGGAAACAAATCCTCTTGTTTCCCACAGTGGTAGGAATTCCGTTAAGCTGTTGCAGACATACAAGCTGTCCGAGTAGATGTCTGCTGGGGTCGGGAACGGGTCGGGGTGGTCTACAATATATGTGATCGCTGCCAGTTCTGCTGCCTGCGAGCCTAGGTGTCCTGGCAACTTTAGTGAAATCTCATCTAGGGCGTGTCCCTGCGCGTCCTCTACATAAACTCCGCAACCGGTGATTCTCTTTCCATTTAAAACTGTGGAGGAGCCATCCACATAAACCTTCAGGGGTGCGCACGTGTCTGTGGGCTGGGGTCTCTGGGGTGTACTACCTGTTTTCTTGGGAGGTGTCTTCAGTATAAATGGGCCTGTGTTGTGTTGTGTGGTGATGATCTCACATTCATGAGGGGTGCCGGCATACTGCAAATTATCGGCAAGGAAGGTGTGGGTCTTGGTTCTTTTCACTGTAATGTCCAATCCCTGTAAAAGAAGGGTCCAACGGGCTGCTCAGATTTGGCTGACTGTGTCATCTTTAAGTCAGCCGTCTAACAATAGCTGTGTTGGGGTGTGTTCAGCGAGGATGGTGATGGGGTTGAGTTGTGTAATATGGGTGAAGTACTGTACTGCCCAAAAAACTGCGAGCAGGTGCCTTTCACAGGCAGAAAACCTTTGCTCAACAGGGTCTAAAACGCGTGAGGCGTATGCTACGGGTTGTAATTGGTCATGGCGTTCCTGGAGGAGCATGGCCGAAAGGGTTCGGTCGGTGCTTGCTACTTCGATAGCGAACGGGGAAAGTAGATCTGGGACCTGTAGTGCGGGGGCTGTGCTGAGTGCTCTTTTTAAAGCATACACGGTATCTGTATGCTGTGGAAGCCATTCCCAAGGTGCCTGCTTCTTGAGAAGCTCAGATATGGGCGCTGCTTTAGTGGTGAAACCATCAATATGGTTTCTGCAGTAGCCAACCAGTCCTAGAAATGACCGGAGGGCTGAGACATTGTGGGGAAGGGGCAATTTGACAATCGAGTCAATTCTCTTTTGCTCGATCACTTTTTCATTCAAAATCTGGGCCTTTTTGGGATTAACTTTACAACCAATTTCTTTTAGGAGTCCTAGGAGTTCGGCAAGAAGTGAAATGTGCTCTCACTTTGTGTCTGTCTGTAGTAGCAAGTCGTCTACATACTGGACCAGACAATCGGGGCGGGAAAATTTTGCTAATCCATTTGCCAGCTGTCGGTGGAAAATGGAGGGGGAATTGTGGAAGCCTTGTGGAAGGCATGTCCATGGATATTTCTGTCCTTTGAATATGAAGGTGAATTTGTACTGACATGCTTTATCCAATGGAATGGACCAAAAGCCGTTACTAATGTCCAAAACTGAAAAGAATTTTGACTGGAGTCCCTGTTTGAGCATGGCTCGGGACTCGTGGCTATGGTGGGGGCTGCTACTGGGGTTACTTTGTTCAGTTCCTGGTAATCAATGGTCAGTCGCAATGATCCATCCGATTTCCAGACGGCTAAATTGGTGCATTATTTGTGGAGGCTACTGATCTGAGTACACCTTGATCAAGTAAACTCTCTATTACTGTTGAGATGTCTCCCTCTGCTTCCTGGGGAAATCCATACTGCTTTGGGGTCTGGGGTCAGGACCTGTGATATGCACAGAGCCAGCCATTCTGCCACAGCCGTGCTTGTGCTGTGCAAATGCTGCTTTGTGTTCTTGCAGGACTGCCCTAACCTGTTTGTCTGAACTAATGGTTCGAGAGTAGAACCAGAAGTCTCCTACTGAGCTAATTATGTTCTCGTACTCTCCAACTGTGAGAGTGGCGGGGCTTCGTGCTGCCTTTGCCATTCTCCAAACACACTTGTTAACTGGATCAAAGGAAAGGTTGTGGGAGCTCATAAAATCAATCCCTAGGATATGTTCTGCTGTGTGGGGCAGATGAACTAAAACTATGGGGTGCTTGGTGGTTATGTTGCCTATCTGTATCGCTACAGGGGCTGTGATGTGTCCCTGCTGTAAGTGGCCTGTAAAGCCGCTGAGTGTGATGGTGTCTGTTGTGGGCCACGTGTCCTTCTGAAACATCGTGGAGGAATTGAGTGTGGTGCGGGACCCTCCTGTGTCCCAAAGAAATTCTACGGGCTGTCCCCGGACTTTGCCTGCTACGACCGATCGACCGGACTTATCCCAAAGGGTATCACAGACCCAAGGTGAGGAGCCCGAACACCGTCAGTCGATGCCGTTCATGTCTCCATTGTCTGAACGGGCGCTAAAGCTGTGAATCGGCTTTGCCCTATTCCTGTTTAGTGTGCCTGTCTGTTGGACTCGCTGCTGCTTTTGTGGCGTGTTGCACTCTCGTGCAAAGTGTCCTAGCTGTCCACAGTTATAACACTCTTGTGATTTGGTCTGGGGTGGGCTGTTCCTGCCCTCATTTACCCATGCGGGGTTCTGGTGCGCTTTAACTGGATCATGTCTGCCTGTTCTTCCTCGGGTTTTATAAATGCGATTTTGCCTTGTACTGATTGCTCCCAAGCGCGGGACAACCTTTTCAAAACCCATTTTTAATTGTGGGCCTCGTCTGAGGGGTCATAATTTGCGCAAGCTCTCTGTCCTGCCTCTGTTGCATGAGAGACCAGGATTCGAGTCCATTTGGCCATATTATCTGTGGACAAATGGACGCTGGCTAACTCTCCAAAAACTGCTGTGAAGTGTATCCACAAGCGTCCAGCAAATGCTGTGGGATGCTCTGTCTTCTTTTGCCTACATTTGTTTAGGCCTTCTACCAGGTCTCCTCGGTTATAGCCGATCGCATCAAGGATCGCTGTGTGCATCTCTTGGAGTGTGCCTCCTCCTACATTCTGTGGGTCAGGTAGGGCTGCCACGACTGGAGGGTCGAGGCACAGAACCGTGAGCTTTACCTGCTCTCTCTCGTCCAGGCCGTACATGGTGACCTGCTGTTTAACCTTCGTGAAAAACTGGTGGGGGTCTGATGTGGGAAGGAACGGTGTAATTTTCCCACAAGCGTCCCGTAATTGGGTTACGGTTAACGGGGTTGTATAAAGGAAATCTGCGTCTCCTTCTGCTGCGGCCCTGCGCTGTGTGGTTACCGGGTTCATGGGGGTGTGTTCTGCCTGTTCAGTGGGGGGTTGGGGTGCTCTCCTTTTCTGGGGTTTTTCCTGCGTACATCCATGTACGTACCTATGGGCAGTCTCATTCAATTCCTGCCAATCGGGGCCGTTTTCCTGATCTAACTGGGGTCCGAATGTACTTTGAAAACCATTTTGAACGGAAAGCAGAGATTGCCATTCTGCAATTTTCTTCTGGCACTTTGCGTGGTCTACGGAGCTCTGTCTCTGTTCCGTTGTGGAAGTATGGAGGCTCGTAGGGCTGCTTTCAAATCATTGCACTGTTTCTGCAATTTCTCTACCTGTTGCTCGGTTTCTTGTCTTACCAAGACCGCACGTTGCGTGTCCTGGTAGGCCTTATCATACTGGGTCTGGAAGCTACTCAAGTGACAAATGACAATCGCTTATTGTCACGAGTAGGCTTCAAATGAAGTTACTGTGAAAAGCCCCTAGTCGCCACATTCCGGCGCCTGTTCGGGGAGGCTGTTACGGGAATCGAACCGTGCTGCTGGCCTGCTTTCAAAGCCAGCGATTTAGCCCTGTGCTAAACAGCCCCTTGTGTGCGAGACAAGACTGGTGTGCCCTCTTGGCATCATCCACCTCTCTCTCCCTCGCTGCTAACTTCTCTCTTAACTCCTTATTCTCCTTCTCAACTTTGCTCACATTTACCTCACTATTTCTGTCTCTCTCCTCAATCTCTCTACGGAGCGTACTAATGACCTCCTCTGTGCCTCGCAATTGTGCCAAGCAGGACACGATTGCCATCGGCTTGCGAGCTTTTCCTAAGCTCTTCTTGTGGATCTCTGACAGGTTCTCCCACCAGGTTCTGTCCTATACTTCCGGGACCTGTTTCGTCATTGGCGCAGAATTCACTCCAAAGGGGCCATCCTTTCCCTTTGAGATATTTCCTGATCTCATCTTCCCATACGGGACACTGTCCTACTCTACTGGTCGCTGCGACCTCGAATTCCTGGGGGTTCATAAGGCGTTCCATTGCCTTCATTGCCATCTTCTCTATCTAGGTTCTCTACTGAATTTGGAACAGGGGGTGATAAAGTGGTGATGTAAGCACGGGTACGGCTTATGCTATTTTCTGGCCTACAAAACTCCCGACAGTTTTACTCAACAAAATCTCAGGTTTACCTTATATCCCTGTTAGTACGCATGCATTAACACACTTCCGAATCTCGGAGGCTTGATCAGTATTGTTCAAACGCTTGTGGTTTTTCTGTTTCTAATTGGATTCTCAATTCAAATTTGGGTTCTCTCGGAGTGGTTAGGCCACTTCTAAATTGAGTCCCTTCGTGGTCGCCAGTAAATGTTGCTCGTTGTGTTCTCTCTTTAATTGGCTCTGTTTATGGCGGTTAATATGGTCGCCTTCCTTAATTCTAATTACGCTCGCTCAGGAGTCATCAGGTATCTTTCGATACCACCACAAGGTTCAAAACCGAATACTGATCAAAGACTCGATACACCAGTTAGTTCGAAATCAATGCTCATTTATTTACACACACAGTCAATTACTACTCATGCACAAAACTCTACCAACTAAACTATCACTACTACTAAAGCCTATACTTAGCTTCGGGCGCCCACTCAGTCAGAGGAACAATGTCCGTTGTCCGGTTCTGAGGCTGCTGGGGTTGAGATGGTACGGAATAGTAGCTCGGAGCGTCTATCTCATAGCGTGCGTTGACTTTGGACTTACCTGTTCTGGTGCAGCTGCTGGGCAGGCTTCTCGTCACTGAGGGCCAAGGCCAAGAAGAACGATTTTCTATTGGGGGCTTCTTCTTATACCCAAAGGGGGCTTCGCGCGCTTTTGGGCGGGCCTTGAACTTGGCCCCAATTAATTGGACCGTATCCTGATCATTGGTATCGATTTCCTCCAATAAAGGGGTGGCTGCCCTGATTGCTGGGTGGCCGTTGGCCTGCTTTGTTCTAGTCTCCTCTGGCGCCGGGGTGTCTGCTTTAGTATCGTTTACCTAAATGTTTCTCTTTTGTCCCCAGAGATGGCTCATTAGTATGGTGATGGCTTTGCAGTATCGGGCTTGTCTGGGAGCCGCAACTCCAATCAACAGACAAACCTTGCACCTGCTTGCTTTCTCAGCATTGTCCATTTTTCCCTTCATTCTTTGCAAAGTGTCCATTTTGTAAACGGGACGTGGCCACCCCAGGTGGCTACAACCCGACCCAGGACCCATGCCCCCCGGGCACCTCACCAGGCTGCTCATCGCCTGCAACCGCCGATGACCAGCTCCTCGCCTCTGGTTACGATTGACCAGTCTCGTCCGCACAACCTTGCAACTGCTTCAACCAAAGTGAAGGTCGATGGGTACGAGATCTCCTGTCTGCTGGACTCCGGGAGCACCGAGAGCTTCATTCACCCCGATACGGTAAGGCGCTGCGCCCTCGCGGTACACCCCGCTAACCCTGCCTGCTGGACTCCGGGAGCAATGAGAGCTTCATTCTCCCCAATACGGTAAGGCTCTGCTCCCTCGCGTTACACCCCGCCAATCAGAGACTCTCCCTGGCCTCCGAGTGCCACTACGGGGGTACTGCATCACCACTCTCACTGTCTAAGGCATGGAGTTCAGTGGCTTCCGCCTCTAGGTCCTTCCCAACCTCTGAGCTGCCCTGCTACTCGGCCTGGGCTTCCAGTGCAACCTCCAGAGCCTAACACTGAAATTCGGCGGGCCCCTACCACCCCTTACTGTCTGCGGCCTCGTGACCCTAAAGGTCGACCCACCTTCCTTATTTACAAACCTAACCCCGGATTGCAAACCCGTCGCCACCAGGAGCAGACGGTACAGCGCCCAGGACAGGACCTTCATCAGGTCTGAGGTCCCGCTCCTGCAGGAAGGCATCATCGAGGCCAGCAACAGCCCCTGGAGAGCCCAAGTGGTAGTTGTGAAAACTGGGGAGAAACACAGGATGGTCGTTGACTACAGCCAGACCATCAATCGGTACACGCAGCTCGAAGTGTACCCTCTCCCACGCATATCTGATATGGTCAATCAGATTGCACAGTACCGGGTCTTCTCGACAGTGGGCCTGAAATCCGCCTACCACCAGCTCCCTATCTGCAAGGCGGACCGCCCAGACACTGCCGTCGAGGCAGACTGCCGCCGTTACCACTTTCTCAGGGTTCCCTTTGGCGTCACCAATGGGGTCTCGGTCTTCCAACGGGAGATGGACTGAATGGTTGATCGGTATGGACTGCGGGCCACTTTCCCGTACCTGGACAATGTCACCATCTGCGGCCACGATCAGCAGGACCATGACGCCAACCTTGCCAAATTTCTCCACACCGCCTCTCTCCTCAACCTCACCTACAACAAGGAGAAGTGCGTGTTCAGCACGAACCGTTTAGCCATCCTCGGCTATGTTGTCCAGAATGGAGCTCTGGGGCCCGATCCCGACCGTATGCGCCCCCTCATGGAACTCCCCCTCCCCCACTGCCCCAAGGCCCTCAAACGAAGCCTGGGGTTCTTTTCTTATTACGCCCAGTGGGTCCCAAACTACGCGGAGAAGACCCGCCCACTAATTCAATCCACTGTTTTTCCCCTGACGGCCGAGGCTCACCAGGCCTTCAACCGTATCAAGGCCGATATCGCCAAGGGGGCGATGCACGCAGTCGACGAACGTTACCATTCCAAGTCGAGAACGATGCATCAGACGTCGCTCTGGCCACCACCCTCAACAAGGCGGGCAGGCCAGTGGCATTCTTTTCCTGCACCCTACATGCCTCCAAAATTCGGTATTCCTCCGTCGAAAAAGAGGCCCAAGCCTTTGTTGAAGCTGTGCAGCATTGGAGGCATTACCTGGCCGGCAGGAGATTCACTCTCATCACTGACCAACGGTCGGTTGCCTTCATGTTTAATAACACACAGCGGGGTAAGATCAAAAGCAATAAAATGTTGAGGTGGAGGATCGAGCTCTCCACCTACAACTACGAGATTTTGTATCGGCCCGGTAAGCTCAACGACCCCCCCGATGCCCTATCCCGAGGTACATGTGCCAGCGCACAGGTAGACCGACTCCTGACCCTGCACGACAACCTCTGTCACCCGGGGTCACACGTTTTTACCATTTCATCAAGGCCCGCAACCTGCCCTACTCCGCCGAGGAACATAAGAACATAAGAACATAAGAACTAGGAGCAGGAGTAGGCCATCTGGCCCCTCGAGCCTGCTCCGCCATTCAATTAGATCATGGCTGATCTTTTGTGGACTCAGCTCCACTTTCCGGCCCGAACACCATAACCCTTAATCCCTTTATTCTTCAAAAAATTATCTATCTTTATCTTAAAAACATTTAATGAAGGAGCCTCAACTGCTTCACTGGGCAAGGAATTCCATAGATTCACAGCCCTTTGGGTGAAGAAGTTCCTCCTAAACTCAGTCCTAAATCTACTTCCCTTTATTTTGAGGCTATGCCCCCTAGTTCTGCTTTTATCTGCCAGTGGAAACAATCTGCCCGCATCTATCCTATCTATTGCCTTCATAATTTTATGTTTCTATAAGATCCCCCCTCATCCTTCTAAATTCCAACGAGTACAGTCCCAGTCTACTCAACCTCTCCTCGTAATCCAACCCCTTCAACTCTGGGATAAACCTAGTGAATCTCCTCTGCACACCCTCCAGTGCCAGTATGTCCTTTCTCAAGTAAGGAGACCAAAACTGAACACAATACTCCAGGTGTGGCCTCACTAACACCTTATACAATTGCAGCATAACCTCCCTAGTCTTAAACTCCAGCCCTCTAACAATGAAGGACAAAATTCCATTTGCCTTCTTAATCACCTGTTGCACCTGTAAACCAACTTTCTGTGACTCATGCACTAGCACACCCAGGTCTCCCTGCACAGCGGCATGCTTTAATATTTTATCATTTAAATAATCCCTTTTGCTATTATTCCTACCAAAATGGATAACCCCACATTTGTCAACATTGTATTCCATCTGCCAGACCCTAGCCCATTCACTTAACCTATCCAAATCCCTCTGCAGACTTCCAGTATCCTCTGCACTTTTTGCTTTACCACTCATCTTAGTGTCATCTGCAAACTTGGACACATTGCCCTTGGTCCCCAACTCCAAATCATCTATGTAAATTGTGAACAATTGTGGGCCCAACACTGATCCCTGACAAAGTCAGGGCTATCACCAGAGACTGCCAGGTCTGTGCGGAGTGCAAGCCGCACTTCTACCGGCCAGACCATGCATGCCTGGTGAAGGCCTCCCGCCCCTTTGAACGCCTCAGCGTGGACGTCAAAGGGCCCCTCCTCTCCACCGACTGTAACACGTACTTTCTCAGTGCGGTCGATGAATACTCCAGATTCCCCTTCACCATCCCATACCCCGATATGACGTCTGCCACCGTCATCAAAGCGCTCAACACCATCTTCGCACTGTTCGGCTTCCTCGCCTACATCCACAGCGACCGGGGATCCTCATTCATGAGCGATGAGCTGCGCCAGTACCTGCTCAACAGGGGCATTGCCTCGAGCAGGATGAGCAGCTACAACCCCCGGGGAAACGGGCAATGGAGCGGGAGAATGGGACGGTCTGGAAGGCCGTCCAACTGGCCCTGCAGTCCAGGAATCTCCCAGCCTCCCACTGGCAGGAGGTCCTCCCTGACGCACTTCTCACGATTCTGTCGCTCCTGTGCACCGCGACTAATGAAACCCCCCATGAACATCTCTTTGCCTTCCCTAGGAAGTCCACATCCGGGGTTTTGCTCCCAATGTGGCTGGCAGCTCCAGGACTCGTTCTCCTCCGTAGACACGTTTGACTCCGTAAGGTGGACCCGTTGGTTGAGAGGGTACAGCTACTTCACGCCAACCTACAGTATGCCTGCGTAGCGTACCCCGACGGCCGCCAAGACACAGTCTCCCTCAGGGACCTGGCACCAGCTGGTTCCACACACACACCACCCCCGACCCAGCACCACCCTCCCTTCCCCCGGCACACCCCACTGCAGCCCCCGCTCCAGGACAATCCGTCCTCCCCTGCTCCCACCCGGGGATGAAGAGGATTTCGACACGTTCCCGGAGTCACCGAATACCAAACCGATGCCGGAGTCGCCGCCAGCACTACGGCGCTCTCAACGACAGATCAAGGCTCCGGACCGCCTGAATGTGTAATATTATTTATACTTTTAAAACACATCTTTCTGTATCTAGTTCTCCACCACCCCGCCGGACTCAATTTTTTAACAGGGGGTGAATGTGTTAGTCACCACTGATGTATATATTGTATATAGAGTACGTCGATGTAGGTGCTTTACGGTAAAGCCCCTGTACTCCAGGTACGGGGGTAGTTCCCTGCCTGCTGGCTCCGCCCAGTAGGCGGAGTATAAATATGTGTGCTCCCCATACAGCAGCCACTTCGCCAGCTGCTGTAGGAGGCCACACATCTTAGTGTAATAAAGCCTCGATTGCATCCAACTCTCGTCTTTGTGTAATTGCTCGTGCATCACACAAATTTTCATGTTTCTCACACACACACACACACTCATCTCTCACATACACACACTGTCACCTCTGACACAGATAATCTCAACTCACACACACACTAATTCTCATCTCACACACACATACTGCTCTCGCACACACACTTAACTCACACACACAAACACACTCACCTCACACACACACTCATCTCATACACACACACCATGAAGCAGCCATGTCCAAATGCAGCAAGACCTGGACAATATCCAAGCTTGGGCTGACAAATGGCAAATTACATTTGTGCCACACAAGTGCCAGGCAATGACCATCTCCTACAAGATAGGATCTAACCATCACCCCATGACATTCAATGGCATTACCGTTGCTGAATGCCCCACAATCAACATCCTGGGGGTTACCATTGATCAGAAACTGAACGGGACTAGCCGCATTGATACTGTGGCTACGAGAGCAGGTCAGAGGCTAGGAATCCTACGGCGAGTAACCCACCTCCTGACCCCCCAAAGCCTGTCCACCATCTATAAGGCACAAGTCAGGACAAAAAACGGGAAAAATGGGAGTAAGAGCTAGGGACAGAACTAGGGTGGGTCCCTGGAACGAAGCACCGAGCAGGGCCAACTCCACCTCCTCCTGCTCTGCCTCATGCAGTTTAAAGTGGTGCACAGAGCACACCTGACCAGAACCCGAATGAACACGTTCTTCCCGGAGGTGAAGGATAAATGTGAACGGTGCCAGAGGGGCCCGGCCAACCACACCCACATGCTCTGGACCTGTCCCAGACTTGTAGGGTTCTGGACAGCCTCCTTCGAAGCAATGTCCAAGGTTGTGGGGATGAGGATGAAGCCATGCCCAAATGTGGCAATCTTCGGGGTATCAGACCAGCCAGAACTACACATGGGGAAGGGGGGCCGACGCCCTGGCTTTTGCTTCCCTAATCGCCCGCCGGAGAATCCTGCTCGGCTGGAGATCAGCAGCACCGTCCCCAGCTGCAGACTGGCTGGCAAACCTATCGGAATTTGTCCACCTGGAGAAGATCAAATATACCATCCGAGCGTCGGGGGGAGGCTTCCACAAAGCATGGGGGGTCATTCACCAACTTGTTCCAGGACCTTTTCGAGGGGGGAGGCTGCAAAACGGCTGATACAAAATCAGGGGGCCTCGAACAAGGGCACAAGAAACGGAATCCCCAAAGAAACACGGAAAATAGGATGAGGGAGGAGGAGAGGAGAAAGGGGGGGTGAAGCCAATCGACAAAAAGGGGGGGAAGGAAAGGGGAAAACACCGCACATATGTAAGTCAAAGATAACTGCCCAATAAGCGACCCAGGGCAGGACCCTGAAGGATCAAAAGGAGGGGGTGGAGGGTGATCAAGACGGGAGGGGGAGGGTGGATAGATACAGAGGGAAATGCATGCATATTGTAACCATATACCCTTGCAGAATGGGCGGTGTATAAAATGTAAAAACTTCAATAAAAACATTCCAAAACAATAGTTAACAATTGATCCAACTACAGCTGCTGTGTGTTCAAGCCGGTTTGAAACCTCGACCCACCTTTGTGTGAAGGTGTACTTCTGAATTTTAATATCAAAGATCTGCCTCTATTTATTTACACTATGTCTCCTAGTCCTAGACTCCCAAGTCAGTGGGAATATTTTCTCCCTATCAACACTTTAAGTTACCCCCAATATCTTGGAAACAGCTGCACCCTGGATGCTGGCCTGGGAAGTGTCCCCGAGTCTATGAGGGATTTGATGAAAAGGTGTCAACAATAAAAGTAAGCAAACTCCAATCCTCAGAATTGAGTATAAAATTCAACTCCCCGTGCCTGCGTGGGTCTCACCTCCACAACCCAAAGATGTGCAGGGTAGGTGGATTGGCCACGCTAAATTGCCCCTTAATTGGAAAAAAATGAGCAGAAAATTCAAGCTGACACACCCAGCGCAGCAATTCGGGAGTGCTGCACTGTCGGAGCTGCCATCTTTCACGTGGACATAAAAGATTCCATGCCTGGGAAAGATATTTTCCTGAGCTATTCGGGAGACATAGGTTGTGGGGAAGGAGAGTAGAGTAACCCATCTCCTTTGGCAGCACCTTCCAAACCCACGGCCTCCACCACCGAGAAGGACAAGGGCAACTGATACATGGAAACACCACCACCTAGAAGTACCCCTCCAAGCCACTGCCCATTCTTATTTGGAAATGTATCATTATTCCCACACTGTCACTGGGACAACCTCTGAAACAGCACTGAAATGAAAATGAAAATTGAAAAATGAAAATGGCTTATTGTCACGAGTAGGCTTCAATTAAGTTACTGTGAAAAGCCCCTAGTCGCCACATTCTGGCGCCTGTCCGGGGAGGCTGATACGGGAATTGAACCTTGCTGCTGGCCTGCTTGGTCTGCTTTAAAAGCCAGCGATTTAGCTCAGTGAGCTAAACCAGCCCCTGTAGGTAAACCTACGTGTTAGTAAAGGTGGTTGAGGGGATTTATATTTGTATTGGCAAACATTAGAAATAAGATATAGTTTTAAGTCAGAATTTTATGTTTCTTTGCCTGGAACGGCAAAACCGATAGTTAGACTAATGCTAGAGAAAGGTATTTGTATGTGTCAGGGTTGGTTTCAATTCCATCAGTGGGCTACAGCATGAAGAGTAAATAAACCAACAGCGGTTGCTTCACAACTGGAGCATTGTAAGGTAGAAGCTTTTAAGTTTTAGTTGGAGCCGGTGCTAGCCCCTCACCAGTATCGGAATCGGTGACGGTTTCACGCCGATTTTTCGGTCGTAAAAGTCCACACACGCTTCACTGACGTCAGCACTTAGTCTCAGGAACAGATAATGTAGCCCACGGTCTTTTGAGCCCGAGTTTCTTTCTGGAATCTTCCCGTCCAGTTATAACATCAACTGGGATAGTAACACAGAGCACGTGGACTGCAGCTTCAGGGGCTGAATGGCCTTCCCCACTCCCATTTCTTATGTCATATGTTTTCATTTGCTATCAGTAAATCTCTTCAGTTTTTGATACCCTGATGATCGGTCAGTATTTAAGAAAGAATCCCTTTCGAGAGATGTCCCAGGATTAGCCACATCTTATCAACAATGTCCCACAGTGGCTGAGTTATTTTTAACACGCCCAAAAAGAACAGCATCGTGTTTTCTCGGCAACATTCATTCACTTCCATTCTTTACTTCAATGCTGTTGACTTCCTTTCTCTCTCGTAAATAATTTCTTTCATTTCTCTTTTTGATAAATACTTCCCTTAATCTCACTTCCTCCCTCCAATTAGCTCAGCGTCATTTTAAGGCTCGGGGAATAGGAGGGTCAACATCTGCTTGGATGTAAAAAGAAACGCTCTTAACCGTAGAAACAGCCAGCTGCGGCAAATGACTACTTTTCAGACTGGAGGATGGTACATTGTAGTTTTGTAGAAGGGTTGTATGGACTCGAAAAGTTTCTCTCTCTCTACAGATGTTGCCAGACCTGCTGAGTTTATCCAACATATTCCCGCTAAACCTCGCTAAACTCCACTAAATCCAGCTAAACTCCACTAAACCCAGCGAAACCCCCTAAACCCCACTAACCCGCCCAACAGCTCACTTTAACATCAATCTGCTGAATTGAGCCATTAAAGTTTTGAGCAAGAGATGCAAGGTGGGGCAGGGCAGGTTGGGGGGCGGGGGGGGGGGGGGGGGGGGATTTTGTGGTGAAATTTATGAGGGTAATACTACAACTCACTGTTTATGAAGATGGAAGATAAGAACATGAATAATTTTGAAAGGAAATTGGATGAACACTTGAGGGAAATAAACTTACAGAGCTACAGAGCAGGAGAGTGGGACTGACGGATTGCTCCACAGAGTTGCATGTACTAGATAATAACCGCTTATTGTCACAAGTAGGCTTCAATTAAGTTACTGTGAAAAGCCCCTAGTTGCCACATTCCGGCGCCTGTTCGGGGAGGCCGGTACGGGAATTGAACCCTCGCTGCTGCCTTGTTCTGCATTACAAACCAGCTGTTTAGCCCACTGTGCTAAACCAGGCCCGAGATGGCCTCCTTTTCACAATGACTCGACAGCTTCATCTTCCCTCTGAGGTGGGCTCCTTGTCACTCCCTTGTTTTGAATCTATTGTTTTCCAAATTTCATCCCCTCCTAACCATGTCTTGATGAATAGTAATTGGCCTGAAATGCAGTCTCTATTTCTGTTGACATGTCACCAAATTTAAACCATCTCTGGATTTAATTTAAATCCATGCCACAGTGATTATTGCATATTGGTGGCAGCTTTCGAGGGCAGCAATGAATGCCATTCCTTTGTCCCTGAGCAAAAAATATGGGCCATTATTCCCTGAGGTGTGTCAATTTCAAATGTTGTCCAATCATCGGGAGGCGCTGTCGAGGAATCCCGGAGAGTTCCTGCAGTGCACACGGCAGCCACTGCTCGTCAGTGATGAAGGGAGTGAATGTTTATGGAAGGAGCAATTAAGCGGGGCTGCTTTGTCCTGAATTCTTTTTATCATAGAATTTACAGTGCAGAAGGAGGTCATTCGGCCCATCGAGTCTGCACCAGCCCTTGGAAAGAGCACCCTACCCAAGGTCAACACCTCCACCCTATCACCATAACCCAGTAACCCCACCCAACACTAAGGGCAATTTTGGACACTAAGGGCAATTTATCATGGCCAATCCACCTAACCTGCACATCTTTGGACTGTGCGAGGAAACCGGAGCACCCGGAGGAAACCCACACACACACGGGGAGATTGTGCAGACTCCGCACAGTGACCCAAGCCGGAATCGAACCTGGGACATTGGAGCTGTGAAGCAGTTGTGTTAACCACAATGCTACCGTGCTGCCCATATGTGTTGAGTGTTGAGTGATGGGACGTTGAATGTTGTTGAGCTTCTTGAGTGTTGGAGCTGCACTCATCCAGGCAAGTGGGGAGTATTCCATTACACTCCTGACTTGTGCCTTGTTGATGGTGGACATGCTTTGGGGGGGGGGGGGGGGGGGGTCATGGAGGTGAGTTACTCACTGCAGGATTCCTAGCCACTGACTTGCTCTTGTAGCCACAGTATTAATGTAGCTAGTCCACTTCAGTTTCTGGTCAATGGTAACCCCCAGGATGTTGATAATGGGCAATTCAGCAATGGTAATGCCAGTGAATGTCAATGGGTAATGGTTAGATCCTCTCTTGATGGGGATGGCCATTGCCTGACACTTGTGTGGCATGAATTTTACTTGCCTCTTGTCGGTCCAAGCCTGGATATTGTCCAGGTCTTGCTGCATTTGGACATGGACTGCTTCATTATCTGAGATGTCGTGAATGGTACGGAACTGTACGCAATTATCTGCAAAGGGCAGCACGGTAGCATTGTGGACAGCACAATGGCTTCACAGCTCCAGGGTCTCAGGTTCGATTCCGGCTTGGGTCACTGTCTGTGCGGAGTCTGCACATCCTCCCCATGTGTGCGTGGGTTTCCTCCGGGTGCTCCGGTTTCCTCCCACAGTCCAAAGATGTGCAGGTTAGGTGGATTGGCCATGATAAATTGCCCTTAGTGTCCAAAATTGCCCTTAGTGTTGGGTGGGGTTACTGGGGTATTGGGATAGGGGGAGGTGTTGACCTTGGGTAGGGTGCTCTTTCCAAGAGCTGGTGCAGACTTGATGGGCCGAATGGCCTCCTTCTGCACTGTAAATTCTATGATATCATCACTTCTGACCTCACGATGGAAGGAAGGTCATTGATGAAGCAGCTGAAGATAGTTGGGCCTAGGACCTCCCTTGAGGAATTCCTGCAGTGATGTCTCGGAGCTGAGATGATTGACCTCCAACCACCACAACCATCTTCCTTTGAGCCAGAAATGACTCCACTCAGCGGAGAGTTTCCCCCTGACTCCCATTGACTCATTTTTCGAGGGCGCCTTGATGCTACACTTGGTTAAATGCTGCCTTGATGTCGACGGCAGTCACTCTCACCTAACCTCTGACATTCAGCTCTTTTGTCCATGTTTGAAGTTAGAGTCATTGCGATCTGCAGCACAGAGAAGGCCCTTTGGCCCATCACGTCTGTGCAGGTCAAAAACAACTACCTAACTATTCCAGTCCCATTTCCCAGCACTTGGCCCATAGCCGTGTCTGCCCTGGGATCGCAAGTGCACATGTAAATACTTCTTAAATGTAATCAGTGTCTCTGCCTCCACCATCCTTTCAGGCAGCGAGTTCCAGACTCCCACCACCCTCTGGGTGAAAAGGTTTTCCCTCAAATCCCCTCTAAACCTCCCGCCCCTCACCTTAAATCTCTGCCCCCTGGTCATTGATCCCTCCACCAAGTGGAAAGTTTCTTTCTATCTACTCTATCTGTGCCCCTCATAATTTTATACATCTCAATCATGCCCCCCTCCGTCTCCTCTGCTCCAAGGAAAACAATTCAAATCTATCCAATCTCTCTTCATAACTAACACTCTCCAGCCCAGGCAACATCCTGGTAAATCCCCTCTGCTCCCTTTCCAGTGCTATCACATCCCTCCTATAATGTGGATTCCAGAACTGCGCACAATACTCTAGCTGTGGCCCAATCAATGTTTTATACAGTTCCAGCGTAACCTCCCTGCTCTTAAACTCTATGCCTCGGCTAATAAAGGCAAGTATACCATAAATTTTCATAACCACTGTATCTACTTGCCCTGCCATCTTAAGGGACCGGTGTACATACTCACCAAGGTCCCTCTGATCCTCGGTGCTTCCCAGGGTCCTGCTGTTTATCCTGTATTCCCTTGTCTTGTTTGTCCTGCCCAAGTGCATCGCCTCACACTCATCCAAATTGAATTCCATTTGCCACTGATCAGCCCATCTATATCCTCCTGTAATCGAAGACTATCCTTCTCACTATTTACCACCCCACCAATTTACGTATCATCCACGAACTTACCGATCAACATTCATGTCAGGTCAGGAGCTGAGTGACCCTGGTGGAACCCAAACTGAGCATCCGTGTGCAGGTTAATGCTGAGTAAGTGCTGCTTGACAGCACTATTGATGACCCCTTCCATCACTTTGATGATGACTGAGAGTAGACTGATAGAACTATTGGCTGGGTTGGATTTGTCCTGTTCCTTGTGGATAGGACAAATGGGGTCAATTTTTCACATTGCCGGGTAGATGCCAGTGTTGTAGCTGTACTGGAACAGCTTGGCTAGGGGTGCGGCAAGTTCTGGAGCACAAGTCTTCAGTACTATTGCCGGGGTATTGTCAGGGCCCAGAGCCTTTACAGTGTCCAGTGCTTTCAGCCATTTCTTGATATCATGTAGAGTGAGTCATATTGGCTGAAGACTGACATCTGTGATGCTGGGGACCTCTGGAGGAGACCGAGATGGATCATCCACTCGTCACTTCCGGCTGAAGATTGTGGTGAATGCTTCAGCCTTGTCTTTTGCACTGATGTGCTGGGATCCTCCATCATTGAGCACGGCAATACTTGTGGCGCCTCCTCCTCCAGTGAGGACACCCGGCCAGCTCACTCTGTGGTGGTACTACCGATGGTGATGGACATTGAAATCTCCCACCCCGAGTACATTCTACGCCCGTACCAACTTCAGTGCTTCCTCCAAGTGGTGTTAACATGGAGCTGTACTGATTCGTCAGCTAATGGTGGACCATATGTGGTAATCAGCAGGAGGTCTCCTTGCCCATGTTTAACCTGATGCTGTGAGACTTCATTGGGTCGAGTCGATGTTCAGGGCACCCAGTGAAACTCCGTTCTGACTGTATACCACTGTGCTGCCAGTGGGACAGGATATACCCAGGAATGGTGATAGTGGTGTCTGGGGCACTATCTGAAAGGTACGATTCCGGGAGAATGACTACATCATTCTGTTGCTTGACTAGTAGGTGAGAAAGCTCTCCCAATTTTGGCACAAACCCCCAGATGTTAGTAAGGGCATTGCAAAGTCGACAGGGCTGGGTTTGCCATTGTCATTGCCAGTGCCTGGGCCGTTGTCATGTGTTCCGTCTGGTTTCATTCCTTTCTATTGGCTTTGTAGCAGTTGGATACAACTGAATGGCTTGCTAGGCCATTTCAGAGTCCAGCACCTCACACTGAGACCAAAAGCAGGACTTGTCTGAAGTTATTGCAGCCTTTATTTCCACACTCAGCTGCAATAGAGGGTAACAAACATTTTCAATCACATCATTGGAACAATTTGGACATAATTGCAACATGCAGGAGGCTACAAACACAATCAAAAATGTTACAGTAATTTTGTTAACCAGTGTATTAAAATGTTAGCTCCTGATATTTGAAAGAAACAATTTTCACCCTTTAATGGGGGAATATTCACTGTTTTATGGAGCTATTTTTAAAAGGGCTCAACTTCTGGAATAGCGAACTTGGGTTGGGGGGCGTTGGGGATAAAGTGCAGCAAAGCTCAGACCATGGCCGGAATTCTTTGTCCGTTCATGCCGGTGGGATTCTCCCGTTCCGCTGTGGCGAATGGAGCTTTGACTGAATGCCAAATCCTCTGTTCTCGCTTGCAGCAGTGGCAGGGCGAGCTCCTGCCAAAGAGATGGTTTGTATGGGAGCTTTGGCAAATCTGGCACAGCCTCCTGAAGATGCTTAAGCCAGCGACAATGACCTTTTCAGAAGAACGACAGTGAATTTAATTTAGTCAGTGCAACATCCAGCAATAGAATACAAAGCTCCATCTCTTCAAGATGTCAAGTATAGCAATCCCTCGCTCTCTTATTCTAGGTGTAGGTAAATATGGTCCAATATGATACATAAACAGGCATCGTCAGTGCAACAAGTCTAAATGGACTGCCATAGGCTATTCTCTAACAGCCATTTTATATCACTATTGTAAATTAATTTAAGATCTAAAAAATAAAACTTTATTTAAGCTCTAGCAGTGCAATTTATAAGGAAATGGTACAAGTTTAGACTGCTCTCATTTCTCCCTTTTCGGAATAGTGCATTTCAGGGCTGAGAGTGGAGGGCTGGGGCTGGGGGGGTTGCCTTCTCTGCCTATGCCCCCCCCCCCCCAACCCAACCCCACCCACCCTTAATCTAAAATCTCCAGTGCCTTCCTCCTCCAGCATTACTTCGCAAAGGAGGAAGTTATTTCACTGCCAATGTCAAAGGATAAACACAGGACAGCAGGTCAAAAGTGCAAATGCCACATGCATGGAAAGGAAGGTCCAACCCCCAAATCTCAGCCAATTGGGGCCAGTGTTGGTCAGTGTCCTGATTGCCACAGGGAGCATGTTCAGTGTTGCCAGTACAGGGTCTAGTCAAATCTACGGTGGGTGGGTCTCAATTGGAAACACGGGCAGCCGGAGATAAAGGAATATGGCTACATGAAGCATTAAACCCAACCAAACATCGAGTTATCCAAGAAGTGATTGAATGTGTCTCCCGCCATCCTTTTCCATCCATTTCCTGAGCTTTGGGTTGGCGTGGGGTTTTGGTGCTGATAGGAAGCTCTTCAATAAACCTTCTTGTTAGGACCTGCATAGACTAATCATCGAACAGTCCAAAGCCCATGTCTTCGTCAGACTCATCCGATTCCTCCTTAACCTCAGCTTTCTTCTCTTCCGCTATTGGGATGAAACAGAGGGTCATTTTGGGTTAAACAGGTTTTTCTTTGGGTTACACAGAGGGATAACTTTGGGTTACACAGAGGGATATCTTTGGGTTACACAGAGGGATATCTTTGGGTTACACAGAGGGATAACTTTGGGTTACACAGAGGGATATCTTTGGGTTACACAGAGGGATATCTTTGGGTTACACAGAGGGATATCTTTGGGTTACACAGAGGGATAACTTTGGGTTACACAGAGGGATATCTTTGGGTTACACAGAGGGATAACTTTGGGTTACACAGAGGGATATCTTTGGGTTACACAGAGGGATATCTTTGGGTTACACAGAGGGATAACTTTGGGTTACACAGAGGGATATCTTTGGGTTACACAGAGGGATATCTTTGGGTTACACAGAGGGATAACTTTGGGTTACACAGAGGGATATCTTTGGGTTACACAGAGGGATAACTTTGGGTTACACAGAGGGATATCTTTGGGTTACACAGAGGGATATCTTTGGGTTACACAGAGGGATAACTTTGGGTTACACAGAGGGATATCTTTGGGTTACACAGAGGGATAACTTTGGGTTACACAGAGGGATATCTTTGGGTTACACAGAGGGATAACTTTGGGTTACACAGAGGGATATTTTTGGGTTACGCAGAGGGATAACTTTGGGTTACACAGAGGGATAACTTTGGCAGCAGTAACAAGATTGCTGAGCCTCGCTCAGTCTCACACGAGCAATGCAAAGACTTAAAGGCAGCAGGTCCACCGTGTCTGCTTCATGCCTCATTAAGGCTGAGACTTTGTGACCAGACTCTCCTGCCACCTACATCCTGTCAGATTCCCTTGGAGAGGCTAAAAACTCAGGGCCAATGAGGGAGAAAATTCCAAACTGACCCCTTCAGGCCTTTGAAACTAGTCCAAGGCCTGTCCTTGGTGAAGATGCTTTGGGACTGAGGTGAGGGGGAGACTTTTCACTCAGAGGATTGTGAATCTTTGGAATTGTCTGCCCCAGAGGGGTGTCGATGTTCAGTTGCTGAATATATTTGAGACTGAGACTTTTGAACACAAAGGAATTAAGGGATTTGGGGATAGTGTATGATAGTGAAGAGGATTGTCAGAGGATACAGCAGGATCAGTTGAAGACTTGGCCGGAGAAGTGGCAGAATGAATTTAATCCGAACAAATGGGAGGTAATGCATTTTGGAAGGTCTAATATAAGTGGGAATTATACAGTGAACAACAGAACCCTTAAGAGTATTGACAGGCAGAGGGATCTGGGTGTACAGGTCCACAGGTCACTGGTGGAGAAGTTCGTCACGAAGGTATACGGCCTCCTTGCCTTCATCAGCCGGGACACTGAGTATAAAAATTGGCAAGTTATGCTGCAGCTATACAGAACCTGAGTTAGGCCACATCTGGGACATTGCGTTGCCACACTACCAGAAAGATGTGGATGCTTTGGAGAGGGTGCAGAAGAGGTTTCCCAGCATGTTCCCTGGTCTGGGGGTATTAGCTATGAGGACAGGTTGGATAAAGTCGGATTGTTTTCACTGGAATGATGGAGGTTGAGGGGCGACCTGATAGAAGTCTACAAGATTATGAGGGGCATTGGTAGAACGGATAGTCAGACTCTTTTTACCAAATGTGGAAAACTCAATTACTGGGAGACATACGTTGAAGGTGCGAGGCCAGTTTTTTTTACACAGAGGGTGGTGAGTGCCTGGAACTCGCTGCCGGAGGAGGTGGTGGAAGGAGGGACGATAGTGATGTTTCAGGGGCATCTTGACAAATACATGAATAGGATGGGAATAGAGGGATATGGACCCTGGAAGTGCAGAAGGTTTTAGTTTAGACGGGCAGCATGGTCGGCACGGGCTTGGAGGGCCTGTGCTGGATTTTTCTTCCGAGTTGATGTAGATCCACCAAGATCTTAATGAACAGCACAGGCTTAATAATAGTAATAATAATCATCTTTATTGTCACAAGTAAGCTGACATTAACATCGGAACAAAGTTACTGTGAAAACCCCCTAGTCGCAACACTCCGGCGCCTGATCGGGTACACAGAGGGAGAATTCAGAATGTCCATATTAAGGGTTTGAGTGGCCGCCTCCGGCTCCAATTTCATATGCAGCCGTCATTACTTCCATCGCTATCTACTCCCTTTGGTCATGGGTGATGATGCTTGAACTGACTGCTGCTAGATTGATCGCAATCTTGGCTGTGGGGCAACCAAGTGGTAGAGTGTGCTGATAACGGAGAGAGGCCTGAGACCTCATCACCATACATTACAGAGGGAGAAATGGGTCACCCTAAGGCAGCTGGGCCGATCAGAGAACAGTAAGTCTGGGGGTGACGGGGAGCCCCGAGTGTAACAGCTACACCTAGTGAGCCACTTGAATTCTTCCCGGCCCCTTGGGAAGCGATGTTTAGCCTCCTGCTCACCTGGATTCCAGGTGTAACAAACTGGGATGCCTGGCACTGGTTCAAGAAGGCAGCTCACCACCACTTTCTCAAGGGCCACTGGGGATGGGCAATAAATGCTGGCCTAGCCAGTGACGCCCACATTAAATAATAAATCGCATCCACTTCCAAATGAATGTGGCTGGACTCTTGAGTTACATATTCCACAGGTTTACTGCCCGATGCATGTAGCATTTCACAAGGACGATTCCATCATTGGTTATCGTAAAGAAAGAACTTGCATTTAAATTGTGCCTTTCCCAGCAATTGAGCACCCGGAATTACTTTGTCGTCAATGAAGAACTTTTTAAATATCAACATTGTTGTGAGGAACTGCAGTAGCTAATTTGGACACACTCAGTTCCACCAACATAATGTGGTAATGACCAGAACTTTTTTTTATTGGTGCTGAGTGGGAGATAAATATTGGTCACAGGAGAACTCTCCACATGTCTTTGAAGTAGCGCTGTAGGATCTTTGATATTAACCACTTATCGAGACTGGGTCTCGATTTACTGTCACATTTGAAAGACAGAGCAGTGCTTCCTCAATATTGCCCCTTCGACAGCAGTCCCTCAGTACTGACCCTCTAACAGTGTAGCACTCCCTCAGTACTGACCCTCTGACAGTGCAGCACTCCCTCAGTACTGACCCTCTGACAGTGCAGCACTGCCTCAGTACTGACCCTCTGACAGTGCAGCACTGCCTCAGTACTGACCCTCTGACAATGCAGCACTCCCTCAGTACTGACCCTCTGACAGTGCAGCACTCCCTCAGTACTGACCCTCTGACGGTGCGGCACTCCCTCAGTACTGACCCTCTGACAGTGCAGCACTCCCTCAGTACTGACCCTCTGACAGTGCGGCACTCCGTCAGTACTGACCCTCTGACAGTGCAGCACTCCCTCAGTACTGACCCTCTGACAGTGCGGCACTCCCTCAGTACTGACCCTCTGACAGTGTGGCACTCCCTCAGTACTGACCCTCTGACAGTGCGGCACTGCCTCAGTACTGACCCTCTGACAGTGCAGCACTGCCTCAGTACTGACCCTCTGACAATGCAGCACTCCCTCAGTACTGACCCTGTGACAGTGCGGCACTCCCTCAGTACTGACCCTCTGACAGTGCGGCACTCCCTCAGTACTGACCCTCTGACAGTGCGGCACTCCCTCAGTACTGATCCTCTGACAGTGCGGCACTCCCTCAGTACTGACCCTCTGACAGTGCAGCACTCCCTCAGTACTGACCCTCTGACAGTGCGGCACTCCCTCAGTACTGACCCTCTGACAGTGCAGCATTCCCTCAGTACTGACCCTCTGACAGTGCAGCACTCCCTCAGTACTGACCCTCTGACAGTGCAGCACTCCCTCAGTACTGACCCTCTGACAATGCAGCACTCCCTCAGTACTGACCCTCTGACAGTGCAGCACTCCCTCAGTACTGACCCTCTGACGGTGCGGCACTCCCTCAGTACTGACCCTCTGACAGTGCAGCACTCCCTCAGTACTGACCCTCTGACAGTGCGGCACTCCCTCAGTACTGACCCTCTGACAGTGCGGCACTCCCTCAGTACTGATCCTCTGACAGTGCGGCACTCCCTCAGTACTGACCCTCTGACAGTGCGGCACTCCCTCAGTACTGATCCTCTGACAGTGCGGCACTCCCTCAGTACTGACCCTCTGACAGTGCAGCACTCCCTCAGTACTGACCCTCTGACGGTGCGGCACTCCCTCAGTACTGACCCTCTGACAGTGCGGCACTCCCTCAGTACTGACCCTCTGACAGTGCGGCACTCCCTCAGTACTGATCCTCTGACAGTGCGGCACTCCCTCAGTACTGACCCTCTGACAGTGCGGCACTCCCTCAGTACTGACCCTCTGACAGTGCGGCACTCCCTCAGTACTGATCCTCTGACAGTGCGGCACTCCCTCAGTACTGACCCTCTGACAGTGCAGCTCCCTCAGTACTGACCCTCTGACAGTGCAGCACTCGCTCAATACTGACCCTCTGACAGTGCAGCACTCCCTCAGTACTGACCCTCTGACAGTGCGGCACTCCCTCAGTACTGACCCTCTGACAGTGCAGCACTCCCTCAGTACTGACCCTCTGACAGTGCGGCACTCCCTCAGTACTGACCCTCTGACAGTGCAGCACTCCCTCAGTACTGACCCTCTGACAGTGCGGCACTCCCTCAGTACTGACCCTCTGACAGTGCAGCACTCCCTCAGTACTGACCCTCTGACAGTGCGGCACTCCCTCAGTACTGACCCTCTGACAGTGCAGCACTCCCTCAGTACTGACCCTCTGACAGTGCGGCACTCCCTCAGTACTGACCCTCTGACAGTGCGGCACTCCCTCAGTACTGACCCTCTGACAGTGCGGCACTCCCTCAGTACTGATCCTCTGACAGTGCGGCACTCCCTCAGCACTGACCCTCTGACAGTGCGGCATTCCCTCAGTACTGACCCTCTGACAGTGCGGCACTCCCTCAGTACTGACCCTCTGACAGTGCGGCACTCCCTCAGCAGTATGTTGAATTCTGCGGTCACGTCTCTGGATTGGACTTGAACTCGACCTCCTCCTGTGAGCGATTACTCCCCAATGAGCCACTGCTGTACCTAAAGTTAGCATTTTCTAAGGGACACTTTAGCATGGCCAATCCACCTATCCTGCCCATCTTTGAGTTGTGGGGATGAGATTGTCGCAGACACGGGGAGAATGTGCAAACTCCACACGGATATGACCCGGCACCGGGGTCGCACCTGTGAGGCCACCGTGCAACCCCAAAAGTTGACATTTTAATGCAAAAAAGTAACCTAAACGTTTTCATCAATTGCATTATTTTTTTTATTCTTTCATTCCCTGAGTGCATCACTGCTAATCCCAGCATTTTCTGCCCGTCCCAAATTGGCACTGACTTACCATCAGCAGCTGCAGGAGATCCCCCAGCTGCAGCTGTTCCACCAGGAGTGGAAGCACCCAGAGGTAAAGCAGCCCCAGCACCAATATTACAGATCAGACTGCCGATGTTCACGTTGCTCAGGGCCTGTGGGTGACATGGAAGCAGGAGGCTCAATTAAATCGATTTGGAGCAGGCGGCATTCCATCTTGGATCAAGCACAGGCGGGCTCACCTGGAATTCTCTGCAGCAGTGCTCCCTCTGACACACAGGGAGCCTGTAACGTGTTCCTCCCTCCAGGAACCCGACACAAAATCTACAGTACAGGTCATTCAGCCAACATTGTCCATTCTCGTGCCTATGCACCACGGGAGCCTTCTCCCATTCCTCTTCATCTCACCCTTTCACATCTCCTTCTGCTACGTTCTCACTTGTCCCTTTACCTATTTTCTCTTTCTGACGTGAAGTAAGCAAGCATGAAGACAGCAGCTGATCACAGAGGGTAGCTCATCACCGAGTGAGCGCTTGGGAATTAGGTAAGTGAAGGAATTTTAAGGGTTAATCTCCTGAAATCTCGTCGAGCTTGCATTTAGACTTTAACTGTAATTTACTGTTAAAGTTAATTTGCTTTCAGCCTTCGTCAAGGATAAACAAGCTCCCTCCTGGAGAGGCAGGTTAATTAGGTAGCTAATTAGCTAATTTGAATGAGATTCTCGAACCAGCAGCGCTGTCTCAGTTTTGTAGAATTTCAGCCGGGATAAACGGAAGTGGCTTTGCTGAGCAGAAAGACAGCATCTGGTCACTGTAACTGGTCACATAGTTCTGGCACGGCAATTTGGTAAGTGAGGGAGGAGGTGCTCGTCACCAGTTTGACTTTTACAAAAGGGCAGAGAGTGCGCGGCCAGTTTAAAAGAGCTTGGGGGTCTCATTCTGAGAAAAAGTCAACGTGTAATATTGCAGGGAAACATCCAAGTGATTGGTTGGTAAATGTACTGCTAATTTATCTGTGAAAATATGGAAAATTTAGTAGTAATTGTAAGGTTATATTAATACTAGTAAGATTTAATAGAAGTAATAATAATAATCACTTATTGTCACGAGTAGGCTTCAATGAAGTTACTGTGAAAAGCCCCTAGTCGCCACATTCCGGCGCCTGTTCGGGGAGGCTGGAACAGGAATTGAATCCACGCTGCTGGTCTTGTTCTGCATTACAAGCCAGCTGTCTTAGCCCACTGTGCTAAACAAGCTTATTAGGAGCAGTAGGGTGTAATAAACAATCTGTAAAAACACAGAGGGGTAGCATGGCGGGGTGGAATGCCCATCCTGATGTCTGTGGGATGTGGTGGATGTTTCCTGTGGCCGACATGAGCTTATGCTCAAGACGTTTCTCTCGGTACAGAAACGAGAGCTCTGGGTTTCGGAACTCAAGCTCTGCTTGCAGTCACTGTGGTGCATTCGCGAGGCTGAGGACTATGTGGATAACACGTTTAGAGAGGTGGTCACACTACATGTTGAGAGAGTACAGGCATAGCGGAATTCAGTGACCTCCAGGTCCGTGCAGGCGCACCGAGTCCATCCCGCTCCCCAGCTTTGAGGGTAATGGTTCCTCAAAGGAGTGCAGTCAGACCCAAGACTGTGGCACTACAGTTGCACAGACGGATGGAAGGCAAATAGAATGGCAATTGCAGTAGTGGATTCAATAATGTGGGGAACAGACAGGTGTTTGTGTGTCCATACACAGGACTCCAGGTTGGTATGTTGCCTCGCTGGTGCCAGGGACAAAGATGTCATTGAGCGGCTACAGGGCATTGTGATGGGGAGGGTGAACAGCCAGAGATCATAGTCAACATCAGTACCATTGGCATAGATGGAAAGAGGGATAAGGTCCTGAAAGAAAATTTCAGAGAGCGAGGAAAGATATTAAAAGCAGGACTTCAAAGGCAGTAACCTCAGGATTATTCCTAGTCTCAAACTCTCATGAGTGCATAAATGGGAAGAAAGTAAAAATAATAATAATCTTTATTGTCACAAGTAGGCTTACATTAACACTGCGATGAAGTTACTGTGAAAAGCCCCTAGTCGCCACATTCCGGTTGTGGACAAGGTAGTTTCTCTATTACTCCTACTGCCACTTCGCCACTCTTCACTGGACTTTCCAACCTTACCTTATATAATGGAACACTACTCCTCTCACCCTGAATTCCACATATTACCACCTTTTCTGGCAACATTCTTCCCAAACTACATAATTCCTCATCTCTTACCATTAAAGATTGACTAGCTCCCCATATCTCTTAAAATTGTGACTTCTTTACCTGCTCCTCCTGATACACATGAGTAAACTTTACCCACACAAGTAAATTATTTAAAGAGATCTGGCACTTTCTTATCAATCACCTCTTGATCAGCTGTACAATCGTTTGCACCTCCTTCGCTTCCCTTGGGCTTTCCTTCACCACTCTAACAAATCCCACTGTCTTATCCTGTTTTACCACATCAGCCTTCCCAGTGCTTTTCTGGGAAAATGGGTCATTCTCAGGATGGCAGGCTGTGACTGGTGGGGTACCACGAGGGCCAGTACTTGGACCCGAGCTGTTCACAATGTGGGGACCAAATGTCATATTTCCAAGTTTGCTGATGACACAAAGCTAGGTGGGAATGTGAGTGGCGAGGAGGATGCAAATAGGCTTCAAGGGAATTCAGACAGACTGACTGAGTGCGCAAGAACGTGGCAGCTGGAATATAATGTGGAAAAAATGTGAAGTGATCCGCTTTGTTGGAAAAACAGAATGCAGAATAATATTAAATGGTGAGATATTGGAAAGTACTGATATCCAAAGGAACCTTGTTGTCCTTGTGCATGAGTCACTGGGCGAGGCTGTGCTGTAGTAGTATTGTCACTGGACTGGTGATCCAGAGACCCTGGGGAATACTCCGAGGACCCGGGTTCCAATCCCACCAAAGCAGGTGGTGGAAATTGGATACAATAAATATCTGGAATTAAAAGTCTAATACATAGAAACATAGAAAATAGGAGCAGGAAGAGACCATTCAGTCCTTCGAGCTTCACTCACACTCAGTACAGATGCAAACCCTCACACACACTCGGTACAGACACAAACCCTCACACACACCCAGTACAGACACAAACTCTCACTCACACTCGGTACAGACACAAACCCTCACACTGTCAGTACAGACACAAACCCTAACATACTGTCAGTACAGATGCAAACCCTCACACACACCCAGTACAGACACAAACCCTCACACACACCCAGTACAGACACAAACACTCACACACACCCAGTACAGACACAAACCCTCACACACACCCAGTAGACACAAACCCTCACACACTGTCAGTACAGACACAAACCCTCACACACACCCAGTACAGACACAAACCCTCACACACCCAGTACAGACACAAACCCTCACACACTGTCAGTACAGACACAAACCCTCACACTGTCAGTACAGACACAAACCCTCACACACTGTCAGTACAGACACAAACCCTCACACACACCCAGTAGACACAAACCCTCACACACACACCCAGTACAGACACAAACTCTCACACACTGTCAGTACAGACACAAACCCTCACACTGTCAGTACAGACACAAACCCTCACACTGTCAGTACAGACACAAACCCTCACACTGTCAGTACAGACACAAACCCTCACACTGTCAGTACAGACACAAACCCTCACACACACCCAGTACAGACACAAAGTCTCACACTGTCAGTACAGATGCAAACCCTCACACACACCCAGTACAGACACAAACCCTCACACACACACCCAGTACAGACACAAACCCTCACACACACTCAGTACAGACACAAACCCTCACACTGTCAGTACAGACACAAACTCTCACACACACTCAGTACAGACACAAACCCTCACACACACTCAGTACAGACACAAACTCTCACTCACACAGTACAGACACAAACCCTCACACACACTCAGTACAGACACAAACTCTCACACACACCCAGTACAGACACAAACCCTCACACTGTCAGTACAGACACAAACCCTCACACACACCCAGTACAGACACAAACTCTCACACACTGTCAGTACAGACACAAACCCTCACTCACACTCAGTGCAGACACAAACCCTCACTCACACTCAGTGCAGACTCAAACCCTCACACTCAGTACAGACACAAACCCTCACACACACTCAGTACAGACACAAACCCTCACACACACTCAGTACAGACACAAACCCTCACTCACACTCAGTACAGACACAAACCCTCACACACACTCAGTACAGACACAAACCCTCACACACACTCAGTACAGACACAAACTCTCACACACACTCAGTACAGACACAAACCCTCACACACACTCAGTACAGACACAAACCCTCACACACACTCAGTACAGACACAAACCCTCACACACACTCAGTACAGACACAAACTCTCACACACACTCAGTACAGACACAAACCCTCACACACACCCAGTACAGACACAAACCCTCACACACACCCAGTACAGACACAAACCCTCACACTGTCAGTACAGACCCAAACCCTCACACACACACTCAGTACAGACACAAACCCTCACACACACTCAGTACAGACACAAACTCTCACACACTCTCAGTACAGACACAAACTCTCACACACTCTCAGTACAGACACAAACCCTCACACACACTCAGTACAGACACAAACCCTCACACACACCCAGTACAGACACAAACCCTCACACACTCTCAGTACAGACACAAACCCTCACACACACTCAGTACAGACACAAACCCTCACACACACCCAGTACAGACACAAACCCTCACACTGTCAGTGCAGACACAAACTCTCACACACACTCGGTGCAGACACAAACTCTCACACACTCTCAGTACAGACACAAACCCTCACACACACCCAGTACAGACACAAACCCTCACACACACACCCAGTACAGACACAAACCCTCACTCACACTCAGTGCAGACACAAACCCTCACACTCAGTACAGACACAAACCCTCACACACACTCAGTACAGACACAAACCCTCACACACACCCAGTACAGACACAAACTCTCACACACACCCAGTACAGACACAAACCCTCACACACACCCAGTACAGACACAAACCCTCACACTGTCAGTACAGACACAAATCCTCACTCACAGTCAGTACAGACACAAACCCTCACACACTCTCAGTACAAACACAAAACCCTCACACACTCTCTACAGACACAAATTCTCACACACTCTCTACAGACATAAACTCTCACACACACACGGTACAGACACAAACACTCACACACGATACAGACACAAGCTCTCACACACGGTACAGACACAAACTCTCACACACGGTACAGACACAAGCTCTCACACACGGTACAGACACAAACTCTCACACACGGTACAGACACAAACTCTCACACACTCAGTACAGAAACAAATTCTCACACACTCTCAGGACAGACACAAACTCACACATACTCTGTACAGACACAAACTCACACTCTCTCACACAGACACAAACTCAAACTCTCTCACACAGACACAAACTCAAACTCTCTCACACAGACACAAACTCAAACTCTCTCACACAGACACAAACTCAAACTCTCTCACACAGACACAAACTCAAACTCTCTCACACAGACACAAACTCACACATACTCTGTACAGACACAAACTCACACATACTCTCAGTACTGACTCAAGTCCTAACACACCTAGAACAGAGAACATATAGTGAAGGAGGAGGCTATTTATAGAAGGGCAATTTATCATGGCCAATCCACCTAACCTGCACGTCTTTGGACTGTGGGAGGAAACCGGAGCACCCGGAGGAAACCCACGCAGACACAGGGAGAACGTGCAGACTCCGCACAGACAGTGACCCAGCGAGGGATCGAACCTGGGACCCTGGCGCTGTGAAGCCACAGTGCTAACCACTTGTGCTACCCTGCTGCCCATACTCTCAGTACAGACTCAAACCGTCACAACAGTCTGTACAGACTCAAACCGTCACAACAGTCTGTACAGACACAAACCCTCACCTATTGTCGGTTCGGTCTCATTCTTGATTTTGCCCTGTTTCTAGCACTGAAATCATCCTTCAAAATCTCTCCCATGCTTTTTACAAAGTGGCAATGGATTTGGAAACATTTCTGATAGATAAATTCTGGGGCAAATGATGCACTTCACAAACCACTTTCCCGGCTCAGTTCTTGCTTTTTATCCCCAGTGAATGTGGTTGATGTGAATGAGGGAATGGAGGACCCTGCCTGAGGTAGGTTTAAATGGTGCAAATGTCTACACATTGATAAATAAGTTCTTTAATTATTGAGTGCAATACCTTTGCAAACAAGCCGGGCCAGAAAGGCTCCACTGTCACTCCCGCTGCTTTCATCAATGCGTTGAGTTTATCCTCCTGTGGAAAGAATAGGACAAAGAGAAACAAACATCATGTTCAGAGCAGAAAATACAATTTTCACAGTGTCTTGGAACCTCTGTAACACTGTCCATTTCCGTCCCAAACCCAGCTCCTGTGCTGCTGTAACCCCCAGTTCAAAGATGTGCAGGTTAGGCGGGCTGAAGGGGATAAGGTGGTGGGGGGGGGGGGGGGGGGGGGGGGTTGTGTGCTTAGGCAGGGTGCTTTTTCAGAGGATTGGTGCAGACTCCTTCTGCACTGTCAGAATTCTATGGTTCATCTTTATTACCTCCAGTCTAGACTGCTCCAATCAACATTTTGCTGGTCTCCCACCTTGCACCCTCCATAAACCTAAGCTCATCCAAAACTCTGCAGTTCCTGTTAACTGGCACCACGGCCCATTCACCCATCACCCTGGAGCCTCCTGACTTATGTTAGCACCTAGTGCAGCATTCACATCAGTTGCTCATCCGTTTTGAGTCTTAAGTGGGAATACCGTCCAATTGGAAACTCGACTCACTAATACAGGGGCAGCTGCTGCATTGCTTGCTCCTTCCTGCAATAGCGCCTTTCCATGGATATCTGAAGACCAAGTTCTTCAAATCTCCATGCTCCAGTGTAGAGACTTGGACCCAAGTCTTCCGGCTATGTTCAAGATGGTTCCCTGCTGTTGAAATCAATCTGGCAGGAAATCATAGAGCGGTTACAGTACAAAAGGAGGCTGTTCGGCCCTTTGTGTCCATGCTGGCCCTCTGAAGGAGATATTCACCAAGTGCCACCTCCTTGTCCTTTCCTCCTAACCCTGCAACTTTCCTTCTTTTCAGTTAATGATGCAATTCCCTTTTGAAAGCCACAATTGAATCTGCCTGCACCATACTCTCCAGCGGAGTATTCCAGATCCTAACCAGTCTCTGGGTCAAAAGGTTTTTCTCGAATTGCCTTTGCTTCTTCTCTTTTGCCAGTTATCTTAAATCAGTGTTCCCTGGTTCTCGATCCTTTCACCAATGGGAACAGTTTCTCCCTCTCTACCCTGTCCAGACACCTCCTCGAACAATGTCAAAGTACAGGAGGGAGATAGAGAACATAGTGGCGTGGTGTAATGTGAACAATCTCTCCCTCAATGCCAGCAAAACTAAAGAGCTGGTCATTGACTTCAGGAAGCAAAGTACTGTACACACCCCTGTCAGCATCAACAGGGCCGAGGTGGAGATGGTTAGCAGTTTCAAATTCCGAGGGGTGCACATCACTAAAATCTGTCGTGGTCCACCCACATCGACGCTACCACCAAGAAAGCACAACAGGCACTATAATTCCTCAGCAAACGAAGGAAACTCGGCATGTCCACATTAACTCTCACCAACGTTTTAGGTGCACCACAGAAAGCATCCTATCTGTCTGCATCACAGCCTGGTATGGCAACTGCTCGGCCCAAGACCACAAGAAACTTCAGAGAGTTGTGAACACAGCCCAGTCCATCACACAAACCTGCCTCCCATCCATTGACTCCATCTACACCTCCCACTGCCCGGGGAAAGCGGGCAGCATAATCAAAGACCCCTCCCACCCGGCTTACTCACTCTTCCAACTTCTCCCATCGAGGAGATACAAAAGTCTGAGAACACGCACGAACAGACTCAAAAACAGCTTCTTCCCCGCTGTTACCAGGCTCCTAAATGACCTACTTATGGACTGACCTGATTAATACTACACCCCTATATGCTTCACCCGATGCTGGTGCCAATGTCTTTACATTGGGGACGTTGTGTTGCCCAGTTAAGTGTTTTCTTTTCAAGTCCGAAATGATCTGTGTGCAGAGGAGATTCACTAGGTTAATCCCAGAGCTGAAGGGGTTGGATTACGAGGAGAGGCTGAGTAGACTGGAACTGTACTCGTTGGAGGGGGGATCTTATAGAAACATACAAAATTATGAAGGGAATAGATAGGATAGATGCGGGCAGGTTGTTTCCACTGGTGGGTGAAAGCAGGACTAGGGGGCAGAGCCTCAAAATAAGGGGAAGTAGATTTACGACTGAGTTTAGGAGGAACCTCTTCGCCCAAAGGGTTGTGAATCTATGGAATTCCTTGCCCAGTAAAGCAGTTGGGGCTCCTTCATTAAATGTTTTTAAGATAAAGATAGATCGTTTTTTGAAGAATAAAGGGTTATGGTGTTCGGGCCGGAAAGTGGAGCTGAGTCCACAAAAGATCAGCCATGATCTCATTGAATGGCGGAGCAGGCTCGAGGGGCCAGATGGCCTACTCCTGTTCCTAGTTCTTATGATCAGTTTGAGCTGCTCACAGAACAATACTGTACCACTGTACCTCGGTACACGTGACAATAAACAAATCCAATCCAAGTGAACCGCCTCGATCAAATCTCAGGGGCTGGATTCTCCTATCTCCCAGCTGTTCCGCTGCCGGTGGGATTCTCTGCTCCCTCCGCTGGTCAATGGGATTCTCATTAAAGCCACCGTGCGCCAGCGGGAAACCTGCAGGTGGGAGAGGACTGCCGGCAGGAAAAGAGAATCCAACGGTCAGAGAATTCCGGCCCTTCTCTCAATCCTCTCTTCTCGAAGGAAAACAGTCCCCAACATCTTCAATCTTTCACCGACACTGGGGGCGGGATTCTACGACCCCGCACCGGGTTGGAGAATCGCCGGGGGGCCGCGCGTGGTCAGCACGCCGCCGGGACGCGATTCTCCGCCGAGTGGGAGAATCGGCGGCATTGGGCCCGGAGTGGTCGGCACGCCGCTGGGGCCCCGCGATTCTCCAGCCCGGATGGGCCAAGCGGCTGTCAAACAAAAAACGAGTCCGGCCGGCGCGTTCTAACCTGCTCTCAGCTGACAGGACCTCGGGCGTTGAAGGTCCAGGGTCAGCCTGTGGTGGGGAGGGGGGTCCGACCCGGGGGGGGGGGGGGGGGGGGGGGGGGGGGGGGGGGGGGGGGGGGGGCTCCGATGTGGCCTGGCCCATGATCGGAACCCACCGATCGGTGGGCCGGCCTCTCTGTTTCCCGGCCTCCTTTCATCCGCGCTAGCGCCTGTACCCCTGCGCCATGTTGGGTCGGGGCCGGTGCAGACAAGGGAGACAGCGCACATGCGCGGGTTTGCGCCAGACCCACTGCACATGCGCGCATTCCCCGGCGCCCATTCCACGGCCGGATCAGCAGCTGGAGCGGCATGTAGGAGCCAGAATTGCTGATCCTGGGGCCTTGTTGATGCTGTCGAGAAACGTGACTTCACCTCAGGATCAGAGAATCCCGCCCCAAATCCCTCATTTCAGGAATCATTCCCATGAATCTTTTCTCCAATACCTTCACATCCTTCCTAAATACCCCGGTTGAGACGGTACCAGTGTATTATACTAGCTCAATATAACAAATGATATCCCGCTTGTATGAATCCTTGTAGCTTAGTTTTGGCAGCCGCATGGGTCTGCTGTCCACCTTCATACAGTGCATCTTTAGGAAAATATCCATCATCCATTCTAAGGATGCAATCTAGCCTTTGTAGATAATATGGCTTCTGCATTGACATGATAGTTGCTGTGTTAAAGTTTGCATTAGAATTTGTTTGGGATCTCTATTCTGCCAATATCTTCAAGGATCTTATTCAAGCAACTGACAAACACTGGGCGGAATTCTCTGACCCCGGGCCGGGTCGGAGAATCGCTGGTGGGGGGGTCCCAATTCACACTCCGCCGATTCTCCAGTCCATTGGTGTAGGCGCGGCGCCGGTCGGGGGCCACTCTACGTGCCCCCCCCCCCGGGCGATCCTCCGCGTGCGTTGGGCCGAGTGGCCACCGAGATAGACCGAGTCCCGACGGTGCCGTTCACATGTGGTCCTACCTGGTGGGACCTCGCCGTTCATCCTGCGCGGGGGGGGGAGGGGGAATCCGACGTGGAGGGGGGGGGGGGGGGGGGGCTCCACTGTGGCCTGGCCCGCGATCGGGGCCTACCTGGCTTCTCCTGGTGGGGCCCTATTTTACTCCGCACCGGGCCCCTGTAGCTGTCTGCCATGTTGCATTAATGAACGCATACTTGTGATAATAAAGATTATTATAATACAATTTAGACAACAGGAGAAAAGGATGCTGACTGGTTGGTTAAGTCAACTCTGATTGTCCAAAACGTTGCCATGGAGAATTCCCAATTTAAAGAAAGAATTAGACAGTTATTCAGCATAACCATATCAGGCCACAGCCCTTTCAAACAGGAAATAACTTGTTGAAGTGAAAGCAAACTTCTACTTTTGTGAAGTTGACTAGTTTCTGAATACTTTCTCACATTGATCTGCTATCTCAAAGGAAAGGGATAGGAGGAACTCGCAACCAATATTCACTTTCAGTCGAGGGTGGTTGGATCCAGGGTCAAGCCAGGGTGGGGACTCGCGATTTTTGGGGTTGGGGTGGAGCCGGGAGTGCAGGAGGCGAAAGAGGCCGGAGTCCTGGCCTTTGCGTCCCTAGTAGCCGTCGAAGGATTCTGCTACAGTGGAAGGATGCGAGGCCCCCAAGTGTGGAGACCTGGATCAGTGACATGGCGGGATTTATAAAATTGGAAAAGGTCAAATTTGCCCTGAGAGGATCAAACAAGGGTTCTATAAACGATGGCAGCCTTTTCTGGACTTCCTGGCTCAGAGATAGTTAACTGGGTCAATAGCAGCAGCAACCGGGGGGGGGGGGGGGGTGGGGGTGCATTATTGTAGTGTTTATTCTGTAACTTTATAGTGTGTAATTTGCGTTGTTGTTAAAATGCTGGGTTGTTCATGGGGATGGGGCGAATGTATATGATTGTTAATATTATTGTTTTTCGGTATTTTACTAAGGTGCGTTATTGTTGTATAAAATCAAAATTTCTCAATAAAAATTATTTAAAAAAAAAAAAAAATTCACTTTCATGCTGTTGGTTGAGGGATGAATATTGGCCAGGACACAGGGAACAACTCCCTTGCACCTCTGATGTTCACCTGACAGGGTCTTGCCTTAACACCTCATCCAAAGGAGACAGTGCCGCACTCCCTCAGTACTGCGTTGCATTATCAGCCTTAGCTTTTGTATTGGAATCTGTGGAGTGGCACTTGATCCAATGGCGTTTGAATGAGGCAGCAGGAGTGTGACGAGAGCTGTCGATTGTAGAGAATTCTTTTGAATACTGTTGTACTGTGAGTGGAAAAAAATGTCTTAAGCTTGTCAGCTATCAGAGTCACACCTTTTTAAAGGTGGGAGGTATCTCATTAAATCTGTTATTGTTG
Source organism: Scyliorhinus canicula (assembly GCF_902713615.1). Classification (NCBI taxonomy): domain Eukaryota; kingdom Metazoa; phylum Chordata; class Chondrichthyes; order Carcharhiniformes; family Scyliorhinidae; genus Scyliorhinus; species Scyliorhinus canicula. The sequence continues at coordinate 207,540,338 of NC_052152.1, read as the reverse complement.
AGGATTAAAGATGTGCCGCCAATTGTGCACGTGTTACACTGCTATCACTTTCTCCATCTTCCATCACACGTTGCACTTTTACCTTCGATTGACTTGCTTGAATTTTAAAGATAATCACAAGCGTTTATACAACACCTTTAACATCAAAAAGAGCCCCAACGTAATTCACGGAGGGCGTAAATCTGACAACAATCAACCAAAAGGGATCTTGTTCTGCATAGATTGGTTGTTGAGTTTGCTTCAGTAATAGAACATAGTACATAGAGTGCAGGAGGCCATTCGGCCCATCCAAGTCTGTACCGACCCACTTAAGCCCTCACTTCCACCCTATCCCCGTAACCCAATAACCCCATCAAACCTTTTTGGTCACTAAGGTCAATTTATCATGGCCAATCCACCTAACAGCACGTCTTTGGACTGTGGGAGGAAACCGGAAAAACCGGAGGAAACCCACGCACACACGGGGAGAACGTGCAGACTCCACACAGACAGTGACCCAAGCCGGGAATCAAACCTGGGACCCTGGCGCTGTGAAGCCACAGTGCTATCCACTTGTGCTACTGTGCTGCCCAGGGACTGCTGTCAGTTTCTCACTGGCTGCAAAGTGTATCTTGATATCCTGCGGATATTCAGAGGTGTTCTAAAATTCAAACCTGTTTTATTTTAAGAAAACCCTGGGTATCAGCCTCAGTCAATCCAATTTGTTGATCTTGGCTGGGCTGGGGGTAAGGAGGGGATTGGGAGAGGGCTGCGGGGAGGGGAGGGCGGTATTTAAATGTGTGCAGAGTCAGAAGTAATGGGGCACGGGTAGAGAGAGAGGAAAGGGAGAGGGAGGGCAACAGACGAATAGCGAGAGACAGCAAGAGAGAGAGCTGGAACACAATCAGCATTTCTATTCTTGACTGCAGTTGTCTTACTGGAAGTTGTGTTTGTGTGTGATGATATCAGCTTGAGCTGTCAGAGTATCTCAGCCAGTGCATAGGGGATGGTCACTTGGTGAAGTGGGGCGGCACTCTGTTCAAAAAGAATCAGAACTTCCAGCACAGAAGGAAACAGATTCTGCCAACCCTCACTGCTCTGGCAAGTGTAATCTCAGCAGATAATGTGTACAAATTGCAATTCTGATAAGCTCATTTTGTCAGAGTCCATCAGATGTCGGGAAAATCATTAGTAAAATAATTGTCAGAGATTGGGGAAGAGGATTTTCAGAAACAACAAATCCTTTGGTATTTTAAAGCTTTGCTTTGTTAGCACTTTCATATTTTAATAAACAGTTTCTGGACTAACTTCCTTTTGTAAATGCGTAACATGGTTTTGATGATTGTTAATTCAAAATGGATTATAGTCTATTAGTCCCAGATTGGGCAGCACGGTAGCACAAGTGGCTAGCGCTGTGGCTTCACAAGATGCCCCGCAGCAACTGGCAGGCCCCCTTCGACAGCAAGGAGGGCACTGCTGGCGCTCAGCACAGCTTCACCTTGGCCCCATCTGGTCCCCTTGTTGCAAAGTAACAGAGAGCTTTGAATCAGAAACCTGCCCACCCTCACTCGCCTACGTCACTAATAAATCCAATCGGAATTCAGGAGAAACAGCTCTGCCCAGGCGTGTTGAGAATGAGGAGCTCGTCACCACAAGGAGTGGTTGAAGTGAACATAACAAACGTATTTGTGGGGAAGCTGGATAGACACCAGGGGGAAAGGATTGGAAGGACACGTTGATAGGGTGAGATGAACACGAGCAGGAAGAAGTTTGTGTGGAGCGTAAACACCAACATGGATTGGCTGGGACGAATGGCCTGTAAATTCTATGTAACACCGACCTAGAACAAAATGACCTTTTAAATGTGACAGCCACAAAGACATCAAGTGAAACACGGCAGAGCAAACCGCACCTGGTTCAACACAACACAGCAGGATCCATTCCGAAAGGGCATCTTCATCTGATTGTCAAGATGGGTGACTCAAATTGACCCTGATGTGAGGTCTTTGGGTTCTGATGCCTGCAAACTCCCACAAGGCTGCAAACTGTGAAACTTGCAGCAAATTCTGTTGTAAATGAATTGGAATCTCTGAGAACAATATTGCAAACACTAGATCAATGCACCGTGTGATGTTTCAGGCAGTCACGTTCCAAGGGCAGTGCTATGTTTCCGGACTAGAAACCCAGAGTTCAAATGGCCACCTTGAAAATTCCAATTTGGCTGGAAAAGAACGGGAGGGAAAAGATGGCTGGTATCAGTTGAAGTTATGGTGATGCTGTTGGAGTGTCATTAAAAATCCACCTGGTTCACTAAGGTTATTCAGGGCAGGGAATCTTGATGCCTTACCCAATCTGGGCCTGTATGCGACTCCAGGCACCGACCAAAGTGCCCTGATAAACCTCCACAAACAACGAGAAAGCAGACCACCATCTGCTCAGGTACAGTCACTATCTGGACAAGCCGTGTGGACATATGAATCTTAATTAGCAGGCCACTCGGCCCCTCGAGTCCCATTCCGATACGATCGTGGTCGATCTAATTGTAACCTCAACCCACATTCCACCTACCCGCGATAACCTTTCGCCCTCTTGCTTATCAACAATCCATCTAGCTCTGCCTCAAAACTGTTCAAAGACTCTGCTTCCACCACCCTGCGAGGAAGAATGTTCCGGAGACTTACACCCCTCAGTGAAAATGATTAGCCTCATCTGTGTCTCAAAGGGGCGGACCCTTATTTTTAAACATTGACCTCTGCTTTTAGATTCTTCCACAAGAGAAAAAAAATCTTCACATCCAGCCTGTCAACAATTGATATTATTAATCGCAGATACTGCAACATATAAACTGGCCAGGGGGTTTTTTTTCTCCTGGAGATGCATTTTACACGTCACCGAAGGGCATGTTTTGGGGGGGGTGGGGAAAAAGAGTGGGTGCCCACACCACCATTGCCCCTTCCCCAAACCTTAATACGAGGGTGGGTGGGCGCCGAAATCGATAGCCTGCCTTTCATATTTCAATAAGGAATGAAGAGTCAATTAGGCTCATCACCGAGACGTTGATAATACGCTGCCCAGGCCACAGAACGGTTGGCATGGCAATCGGGTAGGAATGGACAGCCCAATTTGTTGAGCAAATGAGGGAAAGGGAGGGGGAGTTCTATCTTTGAGGCTGCCCTTTGCCGGTTGTGGGCTGGGGGGGGTAGAGAGAGAGAAAGAGAAAGAGGTCCAGTCCCTCTGACAAACCAACCCCTTTTGTCCAACCCCTCTGATACATCAAACCCTCTGCGCCCCTCCTCCCCACCTAAAGAGCTGCACATTTAGGCCTCCCCGTTCTACTTTAGGGCTGCATGGAGCGTACCCATCCATCCATCCACCCACCCCCACATCCACCTCCCCCCCCCCCCCCCCCGCAGCCAAAATATTCTGTCACTGGTCTTTGTGCTGTAACCTCAACAGAAAATCTACAAATGTGTTAAATCGGTAACAATTAGAGCTGGCTAAAATACTTCCCAAAGTTAACAGTTCCTCTGATACCTAATTCCCTTGCACTGCAATGTTGTACATTTAGAAACAGTAGCTAAACACGTATTAAGCAGATTTTTCAGATCTGCATTGAAAATCCAATGGTACAGACTGCCACCCAGTGGGGTGAATCCCGGGAGCGAGTGAGGAGGAACAGGAATGCGGCTGGAAAAAATGCAGAAGATGCTGCAAATAGTCAGCAAGTCTGGCAGTGTCTCTGGAGAGAGAAGCATGGTGGGGGGGGGGGGGGGCGTCTTCCAGCCCTTCCCGCTTTGGGGGGGGGGGGGGGGTGGACTTGCCCGTCCCACTGAAGCCAACACTCCTCCCCCCTCTCCTTGGCGAGCTCCGCAAGAGGGGGACGGGGAATAATACAAAACAGCATAGATATCGGCGGGGTTGGAAGATCCCACTGGGAGCAAATGGAGAGCTGCCTCTGCGTGCGGGGCGCAGGCAATGTTTGCTCAAGATTCTCCTCCACATGGTTTAAACCTAATTGACTGACGAGAATCTGGCGGGTTAAGTCCCTGGTTATGACCTGTTCTGACTCTTCCATTAGTAAACCCTAACTACTTTTTCCTCCTCTAATGCTTTGGATTGTTAGGCATAAGGCTACCAGTGGTTGGGCTCATTAAAAAAACAAGAGAGAAGGTGAAGCTTTAGACACTAGGCAAGTTATGAATATTTTAAAACGATCCAGGCAGGGACAAGCTGAGGTCACTGCAAGAATGACTTCTTAAAAAAAAAAACATTTTAAATGCAAAGCTATGCTGGCTGAGGGCCCGCTGAGAGCGCATTCTCAACACCCCAATCTGTCAACATTAATTGGAATCTACACATCTGCCGTGGAAGGTGAGGGGTGCTTCACTGCCTGCATTGGATGTAATATGTTTCGAGGGCATTGTGTAATTGCTTCACTAAGTGCTTTTTTTTCCTCGAAGCATTACAGTACGAGTCAGCTGCAGTTCAGTGGGTGGCACTGTCCTCTCTGAGTCAGCAGGTTATAGTTTCAAATCCTACTCCGCAGATTGAGGGACACAAATCCACGCTGACACGCAGGATGGTGCCGAGGGACTGTCATCTGCCCGTTATCATGTTGTTCTCTGTGAGAGCTCACAAATTGGCTGCTGCAATTAACGTTACCGTAGTGACATTTCAAAAACACTTCACTGGCTGTGACGTTCATAGGGAAATTCCTGCGGTCATGAAAGGCATTATATAAATGCCAAATCTTTCTTTCTTCCGTCCCTGTCCTTATCTCCTGTCTCCACGCTCTTCATAACAATCACTGACACTCTCTTAACGTGTATTCTGCTCACAACAAAACGCTGCCGGCAGAATTGTTAATCCCCTGCACACACAGGATGGAGGTTCAGCTGCTGGCAACTGCTACAGTCAAGGACTGGCACAGTTGGCTGGTAAGGACAGACACAGTTGGCTGGTAAAGATGGGCACAGTTGGCTGGTAAAGATGGGCACAGTTGGCTGGTAAAGATGGGCACAGTTGGCTGGTAAGGATGGACACAGTTGGCTGGTAAGGATGGACACAGTTGGCTGGTAAGGATGGACACAGTTTGCTGGTAAGGACGGACACAGTTGGCTGGTAAGGACGGGCACAGTTGGCTGGTAAGGATGGGCACAGTTGGCTGGTAAGGACAGGCACAGTTGGCTGGTAAAGACTGGCACAGTTGGCTGGTAAGGATGGGCACAGTTGGCTGGTAAGGATGGGCACAGTTGGCTGGTAAGGATGGACACAGTTGGCTGGTAAAGACTGGCAAAGTTGGCTTGGTAAGGTTGGACACAGGTGGCTGGTAAAGACGGACACAGTTGGCTGGTAGGTTGGACACAGGTGGCTGGTAAGGACTGGCACAGTTGGTTGGTAAAGACTGGCACAGTTGGCTGGTAAGGATGGGCACAGTTGGCTGGTAAGGATGGGCACAGTTGGTTGGTAAAGACTGGCACAGTTGGCTGGTAAGGACTGGCACAGTTGGCTGGTAAGGATGGGCACAGTTGGCTGGTAAGGATGGGCACAGTTGGTTGGTAAAGACTGGCACAGTTGGCTGGTAAGGATGGGCACAGTTGGTTGGTAAAGACTGGCAAAGTTGGCTGGTAAGGTTGGACACAGGTGGCTGGTAAAGACTGGCACAGTTGGCTGGTAAAGACGGACACAGTTGGCTGGTAAGGTTGGACACAGGTGGCTGGTAAGGACTGGCACAGTTGGCTTGTAAGGACTGGCACCGTTGGCTGGTAAGGGTGGGCACAGTTGGCTGGTAAGGATGGACACAGTTGGTTGGTAAAGACTGGCAAAGTTGGCGGTAAGGTTGGACACAGGTGGCTGGTAAAGACTGGCACAGTTGGCTGGTAAAGACTGGCACAGTTGGCTGGTAAAGACTGGCACAGTTGGCTGGTAAAGACTGGCACAGTTGGCTGGTAAAGACTGGCACAGTTGGCTGGTAAAGACTGGCACAGTTGGCTGGTAAGGATGGGCACAGTTGGCTGGTAAGGTTGGACACAGGTGGCTGGTAAGGACTGGCACAGTTGGCTGGTAAAGACTGGCACAGTTGGCTGGTAAGGATGGGCACAGTTAGCTGGTAAGGACGGACACAGTTGGCTGTAAGGACTGGCACAGTTGGCTGGTAAGGACTGGCACGGTTGGCTGGTAAGGACTGGCACGGTTGGCTGGTAAGGATGGCACAGTTGGCTGGTAAGTACGGGCACAGTTGGCTGGTAAGGACGGGCACAGTTGGCTGGTAATGACTGGCACAGTTGGCTGGTAAGGATGGGCACAGTTGGCTGGTAAGGATGGGCACAGTTGGTTGGTAAAGACTGGCAAAGTTGGCTGGTAAGGTTGGACACAGGTGGCTGGGAAAGACTGGCACAGTTGGCTGGTAAAGATGGACACAGTTGGCTGGTAAGGTTGGACACAGGTGGCTGGTAAAGACTGGCACAGTTGGCTGGTAAAGACTGGCACAGTTGGCTGGTAAGGACGAACACAGTTGGCTGGTAAGGATGGGCACAGATGGCTGGTAAGGATGGGCACAGTTGGCTGGTAAGGACGGGCACAGTTGGCTGGTAAGGACGGGCACAGTTGGCTGGTAAGGATGGGCACAGTTGGCTGGTAAGGATGGGCACAGTTGGCGGGTAAGGACGGACACAGTTGGCTTGTAAGGACTGGCACTGTTGGCTGGTAAGGACTGGCACAGTTGGCTGGTAAGGACTGGCACAGTTGGCTGGTAAGGACGGGCACAGTTGGCTGGTAAGGACGGGCACAGTTGGCTGGTAAGGATGGGCACAGTTGGCTGGTAAGGACGGGCACAGTTGGCTGGTAAGGATGGGCACAGTTGGCTGGTAAGGACGGTCACAGTTGGCTGGTAAGGGATGGGCACAGTTGGCTGGTAAGGATGGGCACAGTTGGCTGGTAAGGACTGAAACAGTTGGCTGGTAAGGTATGGGCAACAGTTGGCTGGTAATTCCTTCACTGTATCTCTGGCACTCGGTGATTGACTTTGCCACCAATTATTATGGGGTAACATTGTTGAGCAGTTATGGGAATCCTGAGGCATTCAGCTCACCGGCTCCCCTTCCAGTCCAGTGCGAGCCTAGCAATCAAATTCAACACAGTTTATGCCAGTAATGAGGCAACTACATTCCATCCCAGATGGATGCTCAAGGCCAGGGAGATTGTCACATATTGGGACAGAAAGCCTGAAAGGTATCACAGGTCTCACAGCATTGCCAGCCTCACCCACAAGGGGACTCCATGCCCCCTTCTGCTCATTTGCACCGTTACTGATCAACATCGAGAGGTTTGTGATTGGGCTGTGCAGATTGGATAGTATAACCTCACACCTATTTCTACCATCCTCTGAATGATGGACACCCCAGTGAGACAAGTTTAAATGATGAAGCAACAAGCTGATTTATTTTACAAATAATATCTACATGACTATCATAATCATTACTGTGAATCTGATCTTATTCTGGAACCTGTATATCCTGGATAATAATAAAACTCCTCCATTAACCTTTCCCTGAATCTAGTAAACATTACAATTCGGAGGGAGGCCTTGTTTCTTCTCCATCTTTGCATGACAGGAAAGTAGATGGGGGGGGGAGGGGGGTGGGAGGGAGCAGATGGGGGGGGGAGCAGATGGGGAGGGGGGCAGATGGGGGGGGAGCAGAAGGGGGTGTGTGGGGGGAGCAGAAGGGGGGGATGGGGAGCAGAGGGGGGGTGGGGATAGCAGATGGGGTGGGTGGGGATAGCAGATGGGGGTGGGGGAGCAGATGGGGGGGTGGGGGGAGCAGATGGGGGGTGGGGGGAGCAGATGGGGGTGGGGGGGAGCAGATGGGGGGGTGGGGGGAGCAGATGGGGGGGGGGTGGGGGACAGATGGGGGGGAGCAGATGGGGGGGTGGGGGAAGCAGATGGGGGGGTGGGTGGGGCGGAGCCGAATGGGGGGGTGGTTGGGGGAGCAGATGGGGGGTGGGGGGGAGCCGATGGGGGGTGGGGGGAGCAGATGGGGGGGTGGGGGGAGCAGATGGGGGGGGTGGGGGAGCAGGGGGGGGGGGGGAGCAGGTGGGGGGGGGGGTGGGGGAAGAAGATGGGGGGTGGGGGGAGCAGATGGGGGGTGGGGATAGCAGATGGGGGTGGGGGGATAGCAGCTGGGGGGGGGGGGAGCAGATGGGGGGGTGGGGGGAGCAGATGGGGGGTGGGGGGAGCAGATGGGGCGGTGGGGTGGAGCAGATGGGGGGGTGGGGGGAGCAGAGGGGGGGTGGGGGAGCAGATGGGGGGTGGGGGGGAGCAGATGGGGGGCTGCGGGGGAGCAGATGGGGGGGTGGGGGGAGCAGATGGGGGGTGGGGGGAGCAGATGGGGGGGTGGGGGAGCAGACTGGGGGTGGGGGGAGCAGATGGGGGGTGGGGGGAGCAGATGGGGTGGGGGGAGCAGATGGGGGTGGGGGGAGCAGATGGGGTGGGGGAAGCGATGGTGGGTGGGGGGTAGGGGGGATGGGTGGGGGGGTAAGGGGGGGATGGGGGGGGGTGGGGGGGGGGGGGATGGGTGGGGGGTAGGGGGGGGGGGGTGGGGGGTAGGGGGGGGATGGGTGGGGGGTAGGGGGGGGGATGGGGGGGGGGTAGGGGGGATGGGGGGGGGTAGGGGGGGGGGGGATGGGTGGGGGGTAGGGGGGGGATGGGTGGGGGGTAGGGGGGGGATGGGTGGGGGGTAGGGGGGGATGGTGGGGGGTAGGGGGGGATGGGGGGGGGTAGGGGGGGGGATGGGTAGGGGGGGGGATGGGGGGGGGTAGGAGGGGGGGGTGGGTAGGGGGGGGATAGGGGGGGATGGGGGTGGGGGGTAGGGGGGGGATGGGTGGGGGGTAGGGGGGGGATGGGTGGGGGGTATGGGGGGGGATGGGGGGGGGGTAGGGGGGGAGGTGGGGGTATGGGGGGGGGGAGGATGGGGGGGGGGTGGAGGATGGGGGGGGTGGAGGATGGGGGGGGGGGGGTGGAGGATGGGGGGGGGGGGGTGGAGGATGGGGGGGGGGGGGAGCAGCGAGTCTTTAAGGGTGCCGGCTGGAGCCCTGGGGTCGGGGTCGGGTCGGGCCTCTCCTCCGGCCCCTGCCCCGGGATGGGGGTCCGGTCTGGGCCCCCGCCTGCTGCGGGCTCTCTGTCCCGGGCGCCGGGTAGCCGCGCGCTGACTCACGGTGATCGCCACCTCATCGTCGTACAGGATGAGCGCGCTGTAGATACAGGCCAGCTCCGCCTCGGAAGCCATGGCGCAGCCCAAACTCCGACACCTCGGAACGGAACCCTGGGTCCCGGATACCGCCCGGACTGCAGAGGGCGCGGGCCGGAAAGGATCCGCCGCCATCTCTGTGCGGGGCGCCGGGGCCGGAAGCGGTATCAAAGCGGGGCATAATGTTGGGAAGCTGCATTCAGCAAGATGTGGAGATGTCTTTCAACACCAGGTTAAAGTCCAACAGGTTTGTTTCAAACACGAGCTTTCGGAGCACTGCTCCTTCCTCAGGTGAATGAAGCAATGCTCCGAAAGCTCGTGTTTGAAACAAACCTGTTAGACTTTAACCTGGTGTTGTAAGATTTCTTACTGCATTCAGCATGGGAGGATTGAGTGAGGAAAGGGGGTTTTGGGATGAGGGTGGCGGGGGGAAGTAAGATGTAGAATGAGGGTAAGGACATGAGTGGGACAGGCAGGAACAAAGAGAACAAAGAAAATTACAGCACAGTAATAGGCCCTTTGGCCCTCCCAGCCTGCGCCGATCCAGATCCTTTATCTAAACCTGTTGCCTATTTTCCAAGGATCTACTCTCTTTTCCCCGCCCGTTCATATATCTGTCCAGATGCATCTTAAATGATGCTATCGTGCCCGCCTCTACTACCTCCGATGGCAAAGCGTTCCAGGCACCCACCACCCTCTGCGTAAAAAACTTCCCACGCACATCTCCCTTAAACTTTCCCCCTCTCACCTTGAAATCGTGACCCCTTGTAATTGACACCCCACTCTTGGAAATAACTTGTTGCTATCCACCCTGTCCATACCTCTCATAATTTTGTAGACCTCAATCAGGTCCACCCTCAACCTCCGTCTTTCCAACAAAAACAATCCTAATCTACTCAGCCTTTCTTCATAGCTAGCACCCTCCATACCAGGCAACATCCTGGTGCACCTCCTCTGCACCCTCTCGAAAGCATCCACATCCTTCTGGTAATGTGGCGACCAGAACTGCACGCAGTATTCCAAATGTGGCCTAACCAAAGTCCTATACAACTGTAACATGACCTGCTGACTCTTGTACTCAATACCCCATCCGATAAAGGCAAGCATGCTGTATGCCTTCTTGACCACTCTATCGACCTGCGTTGCCACCTTCAAGGTACAATGCACCTGAACTCCCAGATCTCTCTGTACATCAATTTTCCCCAGGACTCTTCCATTGACCATATAGTTTGCTCTTGAGTTAAATCTTCCAAAATGCATCACCTCGCATTTGCCTGAATTGAACTCCATCTGCCATTTCTCTGCCCAACTCTCCAAACTATCTATATTTTGCTGTATTCTCTGACTGTCCTCCTCGCTATCTGCAACTCCACCAATCTTAGTATCATCTGCAAACTTGCTAATCAGACCACTTATACCTTCGTCCAGATAATTTATGTATATCACAAACAACAGTGGTCCGAGCACGGATCCCTGTGGAACACCACTAGTCACCCATCTCCATTTTGAGACACTCCCTTCCACCACTACTCTCTGTCTCCTGTTGCCCAGCCAGTTCTTTATCCATCTAGCTAGTACACCTGAACCCCATACGACTTCACTTTTTCCATCAACCTGCCATGGGAAACTTTATCAAATGCCTTACTAAAGTCCATGTATTTGACATCTACAGCCCTTCTCTCATCAATTAACTTTGTCACTTCCTCAAAGAATTCTATTAGGTTTGTAAGACATGACCTTCCCTGCACAAAACCATGCTGCTTATCACTGATAAGTCTATTTTCTTCCAAATGTGAATAGATCCTATCCCTCAGTATTTTCTCCAACAGTTTTCCTACCACTGGCATCAAGCTCACAGGTCTATAATTCCCTGGATTATCCCTGCTACCCTTCTTAAACAAAGGGACAACATTAGCAGTCCTCAGGGACCTCACCCGTGCTCAAGGATGCTGCAAAGATATCTGTTCAGGCCCCAGCTATTTCATCCCTCGCTTCCCTCAGAAACCTGGGATAGATCCCATCCGGTCCTGGGGACTTGTCCACCTTAATGCCTTTAAATTTAGAATACCCTTCCTTATGCCGACTTGACCTAGAGTAGTTAAACATCCATCCCTAGCCTCAACATCGGTCATGTCCCTCTCCTTGGTGAATACCGATGCAAAGTACTCATTAAGAATCTCACCCATTTCCTCTGACTCCACGCATAAATTCCCTCTTTTGTCTTTGAGTGGGCCAATCCTTTCACTAGTTACCCTCTTGCTCCTTATATATGAATAAAAGGCTTTGGGATTTTCCTTAACCCTGTTAGCCAAAGATATTTCATGACCCCTTTTAGCCCTCTTTATTGCGTGTTTGAGATTTGTCCTACTTTTCCGATATTCCTCCAAAGCTTCATCAGTTTTGAGTTGCCTCATTCTTATGTATGCTTCCTTTTTCATCTTAGCTAGTCTCACAATTCCACCCGTCATCCATGGTTCCCTAATCTTGCCATTTCTAGCTCTCATTTTCACAGGGACATGTCTGTCCTGCACTCTAATCAACCTTTCCTTAAAAGACTCCCACATTTCAAATGTGGATTTACCCTTAAACAGCTGCTCCCAATCCACATTCCCTAGCTCCTGCCGAATTTTGTTATAGTTGGCCTCTCCCCAATTTAGCACTCTTCCTTTAGGACCACTCTCGTCTTTGTCCATTCTAAAGCTTACGGAATTGTGATCGCTATTCCCAAAGTAATCACCGACTGAAACTTCAACCACCTGGCCGGGATCATTCCCCAATACCAGGTCCAGTATGGCCCCTTCCTGAGTTGGAATATTTACATACTGATCTAAAAAACTCTCCTGGATGCTCCTTACAAATTCTGCTCCATCTACGCCTCTAACACTACATGAGTCCCATTCAATGTTGGGGAAGTTAAAATCTCCCTTCACAACCACCCTATTGCTCCTACATTGTTCTATAATCTGTCTACATATTTGTACCTCTACTTCACGCTCGCTTTTGGGAGGTCTGTAGTAAAATCCCAACAATGTTACTGCACCCTTCTTATTTCATAGCTCTATCCATATTGCCTCAGTGCTCGAATCCTCCATCGTGCCCTCCTTAATCACAGCTGTGATATCATCTCTGACCAGTAATGCAACTCCTACACCCCTTTTATCTCCCTCTCTATCCCTCCTGAAGCATCTATACCCTGGGATATATAGTTGCCAGTCTTGCCCATCCCTCAACCAAGTCTCAGTAATACCAATAACATCATATTCCCAGGTACTAATCCAAGCCCTAAGTTCATCTGCCTTACCTGCTACACTTCTCGCATTAAAACAAATGCACCTCAGACCACCTGTCCCTTTGCGATTATCATCTCTTTCTGTCTACTCTTCCCCTTAGTCACATTGAGTTTATTATCTAGTACCTTACTGGCTTTAGTTGCTGCCTCTTTACTGACCTCTAATTTCCTAATCTAGTTCCCATTCCCCCGCCACATTAGTTTAAAACCTCCCCAACAGTGTTAGCAAAAGTACCCCCAGGACATTGGTTCCAGTCCTGCCCAGGTGTAGACCATCCGATTTGTAATGGTCCCACCACCCCCAGAACCGGTTCCAATGTCCCAAATCTCTGAACCCCTCCCTCCTGCACCTCATTCTGACTATTCTTGAATTTCTACTCTGACTCGTTTTCGACCACAGAAACACCTGCCTTCCCCTGGTGAGTCATCTCCCCCAACAGTATCCAAAACGGATAGGAGGGGAACTGCGTTGGAAGAGGGATTGGGGAGGGATTGGGGAGGAGGGAGGGGGAGGAATTTGGGAGGAGGGAGGGGGCGGGATTGGGGGGAGGAGGGAGGGGGAGGAGGAGGGAGGGAGGGGGAGGAGGAGGAAGGGGGAGTGATTGGGGAGGAGGGAAGGGAGGGATTGGGAGGGAGGGAGGAGGAGGGATTGGGGAGGAGGGAGAGGGAGGCATTGGGGAGGAGGGAGGGGAGGGATTGGGGAGGAGGGGGGAGGGATTGGGGAGGAGGGAGGGGAGGGAATGGGGAGGAGGGAGGGGGAGGGAATGGGGAGGAGGGGGAGGGAATGGGGAGGAGGGAGGGGAAGGGAATGGGGAGGAGGGAGGGAATGGGGAGGAGGGAGGGGGAGGGGATGGGGAGGAGGGAGGGGGAGGGAATGGGGAGGAGGTAGGGGGAGGAGGGAGGCGGGGGGGGGGAGGAGGGAGGGAGGGGGAGGAGGGAGGGGGAATGGGGAGGAGGGAGGCGGAGGAGGAAGGGAATGGGGAGGAGGGAAGGGGAGGGAATGGGGAGGAGGAGGAGGGGGGAAATGGGGTGGAGGGGGGAAATGGGGAGGAGGAGCGGAGAATGAGGAGAGGTTTTTATTCATTTACGGGATGTGGGTGTGACTGGTCGAACCAGCATTTATTGCCCATCCCTAGTTGCCCTTCAGAAGGTGGTGGTGAGCTGCCTTCTTGAACCGCTGCAGTCCTTCTGGTTTAGGTACGCCCACTGTGTGGTGAGGGAGGGAGTTCCAGGATGTTGCCCCAGTGACAGTGAAGGAACCGCGATATATTTCCAAGTCAGGGTGGTGAGGGGCCCGGTGGGGAACCTCCAGGCGGCGGGATTCCCAGGTACCTGTTGCTCTTGTCCTTCTAGATGGTAGTGATCGTGGGTTTGGAAGGTGCTGTCTAAGGAACCTTGGTGAGTTACTGCAGTGCATCTTGTAGGTGGTACACACGGCTGCCACTGTGCGTCGGTGGTGGAGGGAGTGAATGTTTGTGGAAGGGGGAGCAATCTAGCGGGACTGCGTTGCCCTGGATGGTGTTGAGCTTCTTGAGTGTTGTTGGAGCTGCACTCATCCAGGCAAGTGGAGAGTATTCCATCACACTCCTGATTTGTGCCTTGTAGAACATAGAATATACAGTGCAGAAGGAGGCCATTCGGCCCATAGAGTCTGCACCGACTTAAACCCTCACTTCTACCCTATCCCCGTAACCCAATAACCCCTCCTAACTGTTTTGATCACTAAGGGCAATTTATCAGGGCCAATCCACCTAACCTGCACATCTTTGGACCGTGGAAGGAAACCAGAGAACCCGGAGGAAACCCACGCAGACACGGGGAGAATGTGCAGACTCCACACAGACAGTGACCCAAGCCGGGAATCGAACCTGGGACCTTAGCGCTGTGAAGCCAAAGTGCATGTTTCATCGTCTTTACAAAATGTTCTGCTCGCCCATTTGTGGAGTGTGTTAAGGAGTGGACGGGATGTGTTCAATTTCATTCTCTACAAGTAGTTTATGAACTCTTGAGATGTGAACCATTATTTTTTAAAATATTTTTATATGGGTATTTACAAATTTTTGTAATAACAATAACAGTGACATAAACATGGGACAATAAATATTTCCCCTCCCATCACAATCTTCACACACCCCAACCATAAAACAATCCGGCCCTCTTCCCCCACCCACTTAGGAATTCTGCTTCTCCTGACATTTTAATTTTCCCCTAGAAAGTCGACGAATGGCTGCCACCTCCGGGAGAGCCTTAACATTGACCCTCTTAAGGAAAAAATTATTTTCTCGAGACTGAGAAACCCAGCCATGTCACTAACCCAGGTCTCTACACTTGGTGGCTTAACAAGATCCGTCTCCGGGCTACCAGGGAGGCAAAGGCCAGGACGTCGGCCTCTTTCGCCCCCTGAACTCCCGGATCTTCCGACACGCCAAAGATCGCCACCTCTGGACTCGGCACCACCTGTGTTTTTAGTACCGTGGACATTGCCTTAGCGAAACCCTGCCAAAACCCACTAAGCTTCGGGCATGCCCAAAACATGTGGACATGATTTGCTGGGCTTCCCGCGCACCTCGCACACCTATCCTCTACCCCAAAAAACTTGCTCATCCCAGCCACCATCATGTGTGACCGGTGGACCACCTTGAATTGTATCAGGCTAAGCCTGGCACATGATGAGGATGTATTTACCCTACTTAGTGCATCTGCCCATAGACCCACCTCTATCACTCCTCCTAGCTCGTCTTCCCACTTGCCCTTAAGCTCCTCCACCGGAGTTTCCTCCAATTCCAAGAGTTCCTGGTAAATATCTGATACCTTCCCCTATCCCACCCAGGTGCTCGAAACTACTCTATCCTGTATCCCCCGTGGCGGCAGCAGCGGAAAAGCCTGTTTTCTCAGGAAGTCACGCACCTGCAAATACCTAAACCCATTCCCTGCTGGCAATTCAAATTTATCCTCCAAGGCTTTCAAGCTGGGAAAGCTCCCGTCTATAAATAGATCCCCCATCCTTCTAATTCCTGCCCTTTGCCATCTCCGGAACCCACTATGCAGCCTACCCGGTACAAACCGATGGTTATTATAAATCAGGGTCCAAACCGATGCTCCGTCCACTCTCTTATATCTCCTCCATTGCCCCCAGATTCTCAGAGCTGCCACCACCATTGGGTTTATGGAGAACAGAAAAGGTGTCGTCATCAGTGCTCCCAAACTTGTGTCTTAATATGACGCTGCCTCCATCCACTCCCACACCCACCCCTCCCCCACTACCCACTTCCTGATCATGGTTATATTAGCCGCCCAGTAGTAATTGCAAAAGTTCGGGAGCGCCAACCCACCCTCCCCCCTGACTGCGCTCCAGCAACACTTTCTTCACTCGCGGGGTTTTTCCCGCCCACACAAAGCCCAAAATAACCTTATTCACCCGCTTGAAAAAGGCCCTCGGGATAAAGATGGGGAGGCACTGAAAGACACAGAAATCTGGGGAGGACCGTCATTTTCACGGTCTGTTCCCTCCCTGCCAGTGATGGCGGGAGCATGTCCCGTCTCTTAAAATCCCCTTCCATTTGTTCTACCAACCGGGATAGGTTTAACTTGTGCAGTGCCTCCCATTCCCGGGCCACCTGGATTCTCGGATACCGAAAGCTCCTTCCGTACCATTCTAAGCGGCAGCTGTCCCAGTCTCTTCTCCTGTCCTCTTGCCACAAGCATCTCACTTTTCCCCATGTTCAATTTATACCCCGAAAAATGACCAAAATTCCCCGAGGATCCGCATAACTTCCCCTATCCCTTCCAACGGGTCTGAAATATACAAGAGCAGGTCATCTGCGTAAAGCGCGACCTCCCCATTTCCACTTTTTATTTTGACACAGTAGATTGTGCAGGGGTTTTAGAGGAGTCACCAGATTGGGGACAAACCATCTGTCGTAATTTAGTAAGTCTAAGAAAGATCGAAGTTGGTTGACATTTTGAGGTGTGGGTGCCTCGGGAATGGCTTTGACTTTTGAAGGCGACTTATTGTCTGCAGCACTGACCTAGCCTTTAAGAATCTCCTCTGACTTTCTTCCTTTGTCTTCAACTTTACTGAGATATCCTTCATACTCACCAGCTCACCGCTGAAGACAATGGAATGTTTCTTCCCGATTTTGGGTCAGCCTGTTTCGGAATCTGTCACGAGATTTACCTCGGCCCAATTTAATCTGACCTTTTCCAGTCAAGCTCTTCCTATTAGTGCCGGAGAATTTCCTTTGAATCTGTGCACGGACAAATATACCACGGGGGAGTCCCCCGAGTGAGGATTTGCTGCACCAGGTTATCTGCCGTGACTTTGGCCAGATTGGGCCGAGTGGGAAATGATTCAACCCAGTTACTAAACGTTTCTATGACGACCAGGATGTACTTGTAACCTCCCCTGCCGGGCAGTAGGGGACCGATGGAATCAATCCATAAATTAGTCCAGGGCCCTTCCACAGGTTGAGTATGCCTCATTCTCCCTTGTGAGTATGTTTGTCGGCATTGTTTTGGGCACAGACTATACAGTTATCGACGTAATGCTGCATCGCTTGGTCTATAACCACAAGCACAATCCCCTAATTCACTCACCCATGGCTCCTGTCCCTGGGCCCCTGGGCCAAAAATGACTTGGTTGTGGACCACGTACAGGCCATCCTTAAGGACTAACCCACTGTGTAAGGTGAGGATATCCTGTCATTTGTCAAAGGAAATGGGGTGTGCTCCTTCCTCAATCTGTTTCAGCTCCTGGTCACTGCTCTGGGGCTGGTTTAGGTCTTCGGCCTTAGTCTGGCTGATGGTCACGGCACAATCTATTCAGTAAGGGGGGGGGTGGGGAATGCCATTGTTCTCCCTCCTGGGCGCCCTGCTTGGCCAATTCACCTGCCCTTATGCTAATTGGGGAGGTCCTATAGTGGGCCTTCGCTTCAATGGTACCATACTCACGGCCTTGGGTCTTTTGGCAAATAGATTTTAGTAAAGGTGCAGATGATAAGGGTTTCCCATCTGCTGAGATGAATTCCATCGTTGCCCACAGAGGGAGGAAGTCATATGCAGACATATAGGCTGTCCAAGTGTATTCTGCAGGTGTGGGGAACATGGCAGGGTGACTGACCATGTA
The DNA here is from genome assembly GCF_902713615.1 of Scyliorhinus canicula. Classification (NCBI taxonomy): domain Eukaryota; kingdom Metazoa; phylum Chordata; class Chondrichthyes; order Carcharhiniformes; family Scyliorhinidae; genus Scyliorhinus; species Scyliorhinus canicula. The sequence goes on along the minus strand of NC_052152.1, from coordinate 207,522,700 downwards.
AGCTACAGCTGTTAGCGCTGCAGCCCAGCTCCTCCAACTGGGAAGCTTTATGGCTCTCCCTCAGAAACTTGCCCTGTTGGTCCTCCACATAGATGCCACATCCGGTCTTTCTGTTCTCGCCCTCCACCATAGAGGATCCATCGACAAATATTTCCAGTGTCTGGTTATCCATTTCCCTGGGTCCTCCCCCCTTTTATTTCGGCACAAATGGCCCCTTGGGGTCATTTATTGCCCTGACCTGGCACTCTTGAGGTTCCCCTCCATAGCTCAAGTTGTCCACTGGGAAGGCGGTGGCTCGTGTACGCTTTACCGCGATGTCGCAGTCCGAGAGCACGAGGGTCCAGCGCGCTATACGGTTCTGACAAACCGTCCCATCTTTAACCCGGATGTCCAACAATAGCTGTTTGGGGGTGTGCTGCATGAGAATGGTTAATGGGTTCAGGCCTAAAATATAGCTTAAACCACTGAAAGGTGCTTCTCGCACACTGAGAAACCCTGTTCGACTGGGGTTAGGAGCCGGGAGGCATAGGCCACCGGCTCAAGTCTTCTGTGGCGTCCTGCAGAAGCACGGCTGCAAGTGTGCTGCCGTGGCCACTACTCCCAGCACAAAGGGGAGGTCTGGTTCAGGTATTTGCAATGCTGGGGCCTACACTTGGGCCTATTTTAACTGAGACAGGCTGTGTGTGGTGCTCGGTCAATTCCCAGGTGGCATTCTTCTTTAGAAGGCCTGAAAACATTATCTGGGCTTCCTTGGGTTTGACATTTAGACCGAGCGTAGTGAGGAGGTTCAGCAGTTCTTTTAACAGTTTAAGGTGTTCCCCCTGGTTTCGGTCTGGAGGAGGAGGTCACCCACATACGGAACCAAACATTCGGGTTTTGAAAACCCTTCTCCACCCTTTGAGAGTCTTTGGTGGAATATGTTGGGTGAGTTACGGAAGTCTGTGGCAGGCACGTCCAAGTATATTGCTGCTCCTGAAATGTGAAAGCAAACTTATACTGGCGCTGCCAGTCTTGGGGAATCGACCAGGAGCCATGGTTGATGTCCAGCACCGTGAAATACTTGGCCTGTGAGGCCTGCCTTATCAGGGCTTTGGGGGCTGGTCTCTGCCGTGGAGGTTGTGACCAGTGTTATTCGCTTCAGTTCGTGGTAATCGATTGTCAGCATCCATGACCTGCCCGGTGGAGGTCTCCTTGTTGCAATAAACTGCAAAATACTTTGGCCACCTCCCCCTCAGCCTGCCTGGGGAAGCTGTACTGTCTTTGGGTATTTGGATCAGGGCGTTATAATGAATTCCCCTACATCATCCGGCACAGTTGTATTTGTGGTTAGCGACTGCCTGTGTGCATCGCTACTATTCCCCCGGGTCGTCTGCCTTATCTGTGGGTTTTATCCATAACTCCCCGATGGTGGAAATCGTATAGTCCCCCACAGCTACCTTTGTTGCTGCTTCAGTTGCCTGGGCCATTAACCATGTGCACAATTTCGCCGGGTCAAAAGAGAGATTACATTTCCGAATGAAATCGGAACCTAGGATGTGGTCTGCTTCAGGGTGGAGATGGACTCAGATTGCTGGGTGGTAGCACATCACATCCCCAAAACTGAATTCCAACTGTTCTGTCTCCGACCCTTCATGTAAGTGGCCCGTGAACCCACTCAACATTATCCTTTTGCAAGTGCGTCATGTGTTACCGGGATCGCGGGATGTATTGAGTGTAGTGCGGGATCCCCCTGTGCCCCACAGGAACTTGGCGGGATGGCCTCCCACCTGGCCTTGCACCGGGGGGCTCCCTACACTATCCCACTTGTCGACACATACCCAAGCTGGTGAAGCCTGGCACCGTTATACCCTCGGATCTGTGTTTGGGGTTAGAGGCTGTATGGGTTGTCGGGTTCCTCCATGGGGGCCGGTTACCGTGGCCTGTCGGGCGGGTCCCTCCAGTGGTAGGGGTTGGTCTGGAAATGGTTGATGTGCTGGCAGCTGTTGGCAGCGTGCCCTGCGCTCTCTAACCCTGTCTGGCCGTAATTATAACTGTCCCTGCAGAGGTCAGTACCGGGGGATCCACTCTGGGCTGATCTCTGTTTCTAAGGTTGTGAGAAGCATATAGGGTCAGCTATCCTTCTAGTATCCCTCAACTACATTTTGGGGATTGGACAAGGTGGAGCGTATTGCTGGCATTAAGCGGATTGAAATCTATGAAATGAAAAGTGAAATGAAAATTGCTTATTGTCACGAGTAGGCTTCAATGAAGTTACTGTGAAAAGCCCCTAGTCGCCACATTCCGGCGCCTGTCCGGGGAGGTTGGTACGGGAATTGAACCATGCTGCTGGCCTGCTTGGTCTGCTTTAAAAGCCAGCGATTTAGCCTCCTCCACATGATCTAATCGGGGGATTCTGTGGGGGTGCTGCGGGTCTATCGTCTGGAACGGTGGTGGGGGGTCCCCACCCATTTTCAGGGTTGGTATATTCTCAGCCTTTCCTACTCTTATCTCTCCTTACTCTGCCCCGGGCAACTATCCCCTTATTCCGTTGTGAAGGCGGATAATCTGCTGTTTTATTGACAATTGAGATTTTAATTTTTTGATCTTGCACAGCCAGTTTGAATGGTCTGTGGTGCGGGCTCTGTTCTCTTTCCCTGCCTGCTGCAGGTTGCTGCATTTCTCTTTTAGTTCCTTTGCTACTTGTTGCGGCAGAATCACGATCCCGGATCGCACGCTGCTCTGAGCGGCAGAATCACGATCCCGGATCGCACGCTGCTCTGAGCGGCAGAATCACAATCCCGGATCGCACGCTGATCTGTGCGGCAGAATCACGATCCCGGATCGCACGCTGCTCTGAGCGGCAGAATCACGATCCCGGATCGCACGCTGCTCTGGGCGGCAGAATCACGATCCCGGATCGCACGCTGCTCTGAGCGGCAGAATCACGATCCCGGATCGCACGCTGCTCTGAGCGGCAGAATCACGATCCCGAATCGCACGCTGCTCTGAGCGGCAGAATCACGATCCCGGATCGCACGCTGCTCTGAGCGGCAGAATCACGATCCCGGATCGCACGCTGCTCTGAGCGGCAGAATCACGATCCCGGATCGCACGCTGCTCTGGGCGGCAGAATCACGATCCCGGATCGCACGCTGCTCTGAGCGGCAGAATCACGATCCCGGATCGCACGCTGCTCTGAGCGGCAGAATCACGATCCCGAATCGCACGCTGTTCTGAGCGGCAGAATCACGATCCCGGATCGCACGCTGCTCTGAGCGGCAGAATCACGATCCCGGATCGCACGCTGCTCTGAGCGGCAGAATCACGATCCCGGATCGCACGCTGCTCTGAGCGGCAGAATCACGATCCCGGATCGCACGCTGCTCTGAGCGGCAGAATCACGATCCCGGATCGCACGCTGCGCTGAGCGGCAGAATCACGATCCCGGATCGCACGTTGCTCTGAGCGGCAGAATCACGATCCCGGATCGCACGCTGCTCTGAGCGGCAGAATCACGATCCCGGATCGCACGCTGCTCTGTGTGGCAGAATCACGATCCCGGATCGCACGCTGCTCTGAGCGGCAGAATCACGATCCCGGATCGCACGCTGCTCTGAGCGGCAGAATCACGATCCCGGATCGCACGCTGCTCTGAGCGGCAGAATCACGATCCCGGATCGCACGCTGCTCTGTGCGGCAGAATCACAATCCCGGATCGCACGCTGCTCTGTGCGGCAGAATCACGATCCTGGATCGCACGCTGCTCTGAGCGGCAGAATCACGATCCCGGATCGCACGCTGCTCTGTGCGGCAGAATCACGATCCCGGATCGCACGCTGCTCTGAGCGGCAGAATCACGATCCCGGATCGCACGCTGCTCTGTGCGGCAGAATCACGATCCCGGATCGCACGCTGCTCTGAGCGGCAGAATCACGATCCCGGATCGCACGCTGCTCTGAGCGGCAGAATCACGATCCCGGATCGCACGCTGCTCTGAGCGGCAGAATCACGATCCCGGATCGCACGCTGCTCTGAGCGGCAGAATCACGATCCCGGATCGCGCGCTGCTCTGAGCGGCAGAATCACGATCCCGGATCGCACGCTGCTCTGAGCGGCAGAATCACGATCCCGGATCGCACGCTGCTCTGGGCGGCAGAATCACGATCCCGGATCGCACGCTGCTCTGTGCGGCAGAATCACGATCCCGGATCGCACGCTGCTCTGTGCGGCAGAATCACGATCCCGGATCGCACGCTGCTCTGTGCGGCAGAATCACGATCCCGGATCGCACGCTGCTCTGAGCGGCAGAATCACTATCCCGGATCGCACGCTGCTCTGAGCGGCAGAATCACGATCCCGGATTGCACGCTGCTCTGTGCGGCAGAATCACGATCCCGGATCGCACGCTGCTCTGAGCGGCAGAATCACGATCCCGGATCGCACGCTGCTCTGAGCGGCAGAATCACGATCCCGGATCGCACGCTGCTCTGAGCGGCAGAATCACGATCCCGGATCGCACGCTGCTCTGAGCGGCAGAATCACGATCCCGGATCGCCGCTGCTCTGAGCGGCAGAATCACGATCCCGGATCGCCGCTGCTCTGAGCGGCAGAATCACGATCCCGGATCGCCGCTGCTCTGAGCAGCAGGCCTTCTTGCATTCAGCCTGAAACTGGCTCACACACAGGAGGCTGGCTTGGTGCCTCTGCTCTCGTCCCTCTAACTCACTTTGCAGTTCCTCCAGCTGCTGTCTAGCGTCACCTAATTCTTGTTTCAATTTCTTCATACTACCCGTGCGAAGAACTCAATCGAGCTGTGGGTTCAATTCTCTGAGTCTCCGTTGTTTCAGACCCTCCGTCTCGCACAGTGTGTCCGCCGTTGAATCTTCTCTGTTGCCTCTGCGTTGGGGAGGGTCCTGGTTGTCGATTCTTATTCCCCTCTTTACCCCTTTCTCTGTTCTCTGGCCCTCAGCCAATGAGGTCTCAGGGGCGGGCTTCACAACACCCAATAGAATTGCCGAATGCAATTCTGCAGGACACCAGATGTCCAACTCTTGGTGTGTTGGCTGCACGTAACCTTACTCCATATAGTAACGGCGGGAAATCTGGGTGCCAGAAAGTCTAGCTTCTTCTTGACAATCCACAACAATCGACTGATTATCTCCTGATGTCCTGTTCACAGGTCACCCCCAGACCTGTGCCGAATGTCTGTCTCTGCTCAGTGTATTCAAACTTGGCTGTTCAAATTCCCATCAGGCCTGCCCGTGGCCTTGATTTAAAATCATTCACCTGAGGAAGGAGCAGTGCTCCGAAAGCTAGTGTTTGAAACAAACCTGTTGGACTTTAACCTGGTGTTGTAAGACTCCTTACTTGATTTAAAATGCCCATTTCTTAATTTAAAGTGTCCAATTGTATATCGACCCTAAAAGTCAGGCCGTTGGCCATTTTACCATCAGCTCCCTGGTGCATTTTCCATGACATCTCGGCCAATCAGAGCCATCTTGCCAGCCGATCAACAACCCTTTTCTCATGCAGTATAAATTGTTCCTTTTGAAATTTGGCATTTTCGGCGTTTGCCCTGGTGAGTGCAAAATGAAAAGCTTTGACAGTTTGACCCTTTTTTTCATCAATACTCAAGTTCTGTCCTGCTAAATGACTAATTTGCATGATGTAAATGTCGGTACTTAACTGCATTTCGGCTGGTAAAATGATGCTACCTTTATTGGGGACTGTTCCTGTAGCTTCAATAATGAATTCCACTTGCTGTAGTTGGTAGAGGCTCTGTTATAATATAATATGTACAGTGTGTGCTGGAGTGCTTTGTGAAAATAATTGGTGTAAAATAGATGCTGTTGAGTCAGTAGATTCTGCTTGAGAATAAATTTACTCAGTTTTTTTGTATGTGCCACCAAACTCCAAATCATTACCTGACAAAGTGATGTCAGCACTCCCCGCAATAAATGTCTCCACGTATGGAACCATCAGGGATTTCCTGGGAAAATTCCTTGACACTTGACAAGCTCTCGTCAATGCAAACTCCGCGAGAAGAAATAAAGGAGACAGTTTTAAAAATAAAACTACCGAAAAGCGTCCTGAATCTGTCAGCTCAGTTGTGCAAGTCTCCAAACACCGCTTCAGTCAATTTGACTCCTGACACTCACTCTCCAAGCCAGCTGTTTCACATCTGGTACTTTTGCAAGCAGCCTCTGTCCCTTCCAGTGAGATGCACTAACCTTTCATTTCTTTATTGTATGTGTCTGCCTGTCTCCACGTGCAAAGGAAAAACACGGCTGTATTTATTTAAAGACCAAACCTAATGCAGAAATGATCCCGCAAATTTTACTGGGGGCTGGCCCTCGTTTGTTGCAGTAAATGAGAAATATGACAAGTAAATCCATCAGTAACAATGATAACGTCACAGCATCAGCGCCCCGAAAAGCTGCCTGGGAACAGGAGGATTTCAATTTTTACAGAAACGCTACCTGGAAGAGCACAATAAATGGTACATCGCTAGAAAACAAAAACCAAACACTGGAAATACTCGGCAGGTCCGGCAGAATGTTCGGAGAGAGAAACAGAGTTAACATTTCAGGTATTAGGGGGCAGTCTAGTGAGGGGGATTGACCCTGTTCCATGGAGCAAGGAGCCAGACTCCAGATACCTGGATAGCCTTCTCAGTGCTGGGTTTGTGACATCTGCCCCGGGCTGGATAGGAACCTGCAGAGGGTCCATGTAGGTACCAATGACACAGGTAGAAGGAGGAAAGAGATTCTGCACAGAGAGTTTGAGGAGCTGGGCACTAAATTAATACCAGCGCTTCCATGTGTATAACCTCTGGATTATTACCTCAGCCATGTGCAAATTGACATAGCATATATAAAATTAGAGAGATGAATACACGGCTCTAAAACTGTGTGCGAGAAGTGGGTTTTGGTTTGTGGGGCACTGACATTAGTACTGAGGAAAGTGAGGGCTGTACCGGTGGGAGGCCGACTCTGAACCGTGCTGGGACCAGTGTTCTTGCAAACCACATAACTCGGGAAGCAGAGCGGGTTTTAACCTAAATGTGGGGCGGCGGGATTAATAGTTTTGGTTCCTTTATCGAAGGAAGATGTACTGGCATTGGACGCAGCCCAGAGAAGGTTCACTAGATTGATCCCAGGTGTGGAATTTTATTATGAGAAGAGGTTGAATAGGTTGGGACTGTACTCAAAAGAACAAAGAACAAAGAAAAGTACAGCACAGGAACAGGCCCTTCGGCCCTCCAAGCCCGTGCCGACCATGCTGCCCGTCTAAACTAAAATTGTCTACACTTCCTGGGTCCGTATCCCTCTATTCCCATCCTATTCATATATTTGTCAAGATGCCCCTTAAATGTCACTATCGTAAATATCTAAACTATCTAAACTAATTGGAGTTTAGAAGAATGAGTGGTGACCTTATTGAGACATATCGGATTCTCAGGGGGTTTGACAGGTGTTGGAACCAACAATTCTACGGACACGTGCTTGTAAGATTAGAATAGCGGTTTTAATATACTCACAACAGAGCCAGCCTGTTAGCCATTGAACTTTCGGTGAACTGGCCGGCTGACCCTGTGGCACTGATCTTTATACAGCAGCTCCAGGGGGGAGGAGTCCTGGGCGGAGCCAATGGAGAAGCCCAGTACAATTCTCGAGCATTCCCAGAGCTACTCCCCTTGGTGGTCAGGTAGTGCAACTGCACTTACAATATAGACACATCTATATACAGATTATAATCCGGTGTGAATCACATTCACCACAACAGGATCGATGCTGAGAGATTGTTTCCCCTTGTGGGAGAGTCCAGGACCAGAGGGTATAATCTCAGAGTGAGGGGTCACTCATTTAACAGAGATGAGGAGGAATTTCTTCTCTCAGAGGGTAGTCAATCTGTGGAGAGGGCTGTAGAGGCTGGGTGGTTTGGTATATTCAAGGCTGTGATGGCCATATTTATAATCAGTGAGGGAATCAAGGGTTATGGGGATGAGTCAGGAGAGAGGAGTTGTGGATTATCACATCAGATCAGCCATGATCTCATTGAACAGCAGCACAGACTCGATGGGCTGAATGGCCTACTTCTACTCCTATGTCTTATAGTCTTATGGTCAATGATTTTTCAATAGAACTAACTTTTGAATGATCATCGAAGTGAAACATTAACTCTCTTTGTCTCGGCACGGATGCTGCCTCACATGTTGACTTCTGCACAGGGAATTTGGTGATTCTTCGATCCAGACATTCTGCGGTTTGGTCGAGAGATTTCAGTCCTTTCTTCCAGCTGCAATCCTTTTTTGCTGGCTGGTTGGCTTCCACAGTCAGAGAGAGAGTTTAAAAAAAAAGATTTTTCTGCAAAAGATGTTTATTTCTTTTTTCCAAGGGCACTGTTTCTGGTGCTGTGTCACACACCTTCAGTGTGGAAAACCTCCGGCTGCTTTTCCTCACAGCACACACACACACACACACACACACAGATAGACACACACACAGGCAGACTGACAGGGCAGACAGAGGCTGGCAGGGCAGACACAGACTGACAGGGCAGACAGAGGCTGGCAGGGCAGACACAGACTGACAGGGCAGACACAGACTGACAGGGCAGACAGAGGCTGGCAGGGCAGACAGAGGCTGGCAGGGCAGACAGAGGCTGGCAGGGCAGACAGAGACTGACAGGGCAGACAGAGGCTGACAGGGCAGACAGAGGCTGGCAGGGCAGACAGAGGCTGGCAGGGCAGACAGAGGCTGGCAGGGCAGACAGAGACTGACAGGGCAGACAGAGGCTGACAGGGCAGACAGAGGCTGGCAGGGCAGACAGAGGCTGGCAGGGCAGACACAGACTGACAGGGCAGACACAGACTAACAGGGCAGACAGAGACTGACAGGCAGACACAGACTGACAGGGCAGACAGAGGCTGGCAGGGCAGACAGAGGCTGGCAGGGCAGACACAGACTGACAGGTCAGACACAGACTGACAGGGCAGACAGAGACTGGCAGGGCAGACAGAGGCTGGCAGGGCAGACAGAGGCTGGCAGGGCAGACACAGACTGACAGGGCAGACAGAGGCTGGCAGGGCAGACACAGACTGACAGGGCAGACACAGACTGACAGGTCAGACACAGACTGACAGGGCAGACAGAGGCTGACAGGGCAGACAGAGGCTGGCAGGGCAGACAGAGGCTGGCAGGGCAGACACAGACTGACAGGGCAGACAGAGACTGACAGGCAGACACAGACTGACAGGGCAGACAGAGGCTGGCAGGGCAGACAGAGGCTGGCAGGGCAGACAGAGACTGACAGGCAGACACAGACTGACAGGGCAGACAGAGGCTGACAGGGCAGACACAGACTGACAGGGCAGACAGAGGCTGGCAGGGCAGACAGAGGCTGGCAGGGCAGACAGAGACTGACAGGGCAGACAGAGGCTGGCAGGGCAGACAGAGGCTGACAGGGCAGACACAGACTGACAGGGCAGACACAGACTGACAGGGCAGACAGAAGCTGACAGGCCCATAGTCTCTCTCCCCCAGCCAGTCTTTTAACCCCTTTCTTTGTGTATTCCAATTGGACCCGGAATACACTAGTCGGTCGATGAAAGCAATTGCATCTAGGGTCTTTTAGAACATAGAACTTGGAACATAGAACACACAGTTCAGAAGGAGGCCATTTGGCCCATTGAGTCTGCACCGACCCACTTAAGCCCTCCTTCCGTATCCCAGTAACTCAATAACCCCTCCTAACCTTTTTGATCACTAAGGGCAATTTAGCACGGCCAATCCACCAAACCTGCACGTCTTTGGGCTGTGGGAGGAAACCGGAACACCCGGAGGAAACCCACGCAGACACGGGGAGATCGTGCAGACTCCACACAGACAGCCGGGAATCGAACCTGGGACCCTGGCGCTGTGAAGCCACAGCGCTATCCACTTGTGCTATCGTGCTGCCCCTGCAGAGATGGGCCCCTGCCCCTGCCCCTTTTAGATGTGATAAGCATCGTGTTCCTTTGCCTTTACTGGAGATAGTAGTCAGTCTTTAGCTGTTCTTAGCAAGGACCTTATCTGGAAACCCAGTGAGGGGTTCCATTGCCCCTTAGAGAAACCGCCTGCAGCCCTTAGTAGCTGACTCGACATTGTCAACCACCTTCGGGATTTATGTCCATTTTAAACGATAAAACGAAGGGGCTGGTATCTCCGTTTGGGAGACTAAGTCCGCACTCCGGCGTGAAAACGGTGGTGTTTTATGCCAGAGAACCTGGCGCAAATCAACCACTGATTCGCTGCCCCAGTGTGGGGGGGGGGCGGGGGGGGGGTGGTTAGCAGGGAGGCAGCGTAGAGCTCCCAGCTCCAGCTACCGATACGGCTCGGAGCATTGCTGGGTCCGTGGCCGGGCATACGCACGGCAGCGGCCTACAGCGGCCGCACTGTCGTTCATGGCAGCCTGTGGGCCCGGACCGCAAAAATAGTCCCCCTACTTCGGCCGCCCCCCCCCTCCCCCCACAGTGCCCCCAGCCCCAATTAAAGCCCCCCCTGCCGGCCGATCGGCCCTTCCCCGACTGGGGCAGTGCTGGACTGAGTCTGCAGCCGACACGCTGAGTTCACGGCGGGTGAGACCGCACGTGTCCCACGCGGTCAGGAACCCGGCTGGTCGGGGATGGAGCATCGTGGGGCAGGCCGCAGGGACTGTAAGGAGGGCGTGGATACGGCGTGCAGCGTACTCCTCGAGTACGCCGCTTTTCAGGGGGTGGTGCTTCGCGAAAGCGGCACCGTCCCCGATTCTGTCACCATCGGGAATTCTCCGCCCCCTCGCCGAACGTGATTTTGGCGTCAGGGATCGGAAAATCCAGCCGAAGCTCTTTTTAAAGTCCAATATTTCTGTGTACCATTCCACGATTTTTTTCTCCACCATCATAACAGCAGTTGGTTAACAACACCATACACGGCGGATTCATGGACCCAATGCACGAGTGTGTGGTCACACTTACGTCCGAGACTTGAGACTTGAGCTATTCTGGCGATGAGGGACGATTCCAATCAGAATATTCCCCGCTGTGTTTTATTGTCAACTGCAATACGGCATTTTGCAACTAGTCAGCCTCAGCCCTCCTTGAGTGAGATTGAGGTCAACTACGTTCATCTCGTTTGAGTACAGGCTGGTGTTTGTGTTCCAAATTTAATGCAAACGTGCCTCAGCTGTGTCTCAGTGGGTGACACTCTCACCTCTGAGTCACACGATTGTGGGTTCAATTCCTGCTCGAGAGACTTGAGCGCAAATTGCAGCATCCCCTGTGCTGAGTGTGAGTGTTGCACTGTCAGAATTCGCATCTTGCGATAAGATGTTAAACTGGGGCCTTGGCTGCCCTCTGATGTGGACCCGAAAGGCATCGTGGCACTACTCAAAGAAGAGAAAGTACCACTGTGCAGGTCAACCTTTATTCCTCATCCAACATCACTAAAGCAGATTATCTGCTCATTATCTCAGTTCTGCCTGTGGGATCTTGCTGTGCACACATTGGCTGCCACGTTTCCCATATTACAGCAGAGACTAAACCTCAAATGTAAACTATTGGCTTTAACGCACATTTGAATGCAGGGTGCAGTGAATGGATTGGAAATGCAAGTCCTTCCTTTGCTTCATCTCCATGGTAATATATAGAGGATCCTTTACAGGGCCTGGTGATGTAACACAATCAAAAACAAATGGATCTAATTTTTGAATGTGTAATTGATGACAGTTCTTTGTTCTTGTCTTCCCTAAAGTCACTAGTTGGTCCTCAGGACTGTTCCATATTTTGGGGTAATCAGACCCCATATTTTGGGGTAATCTTGGCCAAGAATCCTTCTGAACCAAGACGTATGTACCACAAGGACTGCAATTGGAACGGTGCTCACACAACGCACAGAACACTGAGTGGGTTTTGCTGGGATAAAGGTCTTGCGCTTCAGCCCCAATATAAAACCTTCCATGGATCAGTGCAATCAAGCGCCATGATGATCGAATATAATCGATACGTGACTGGAAAAGAACACCCTCCTGCATCAGAAAGAGGAATGGGCTTGCCAGGACAGTTTTCAGACTAATTGATCAGCAGCAGATCAGATCAATCGACTTAATTTAATGTAAGTGCAGCAGCGACACGAAAAAAAGAGATCTGGGTGATTCAGTAGACTGTTAGTCACTGCAAGTACAGTGGAATCAAATGCCTACGAGTGCTCTTGCACCCGATCCTTTGGGTTCAATGTGATGAAGACCCATGAATGGGTGGGAGTGGTGGACATGCACCATTCTGACCTTCCAGGAAGTGACCAGTTTTGTGACTGGAGACTGCTTTTGGCTGACTGGATATTTGAATCAATGGAAAAGATGGCAGAGAATGCAGCGTAATCCCGTTACAGGCGCAACTCATTTACATATGAAAGATTAATGCTATTGATGCACTATCAATTACGAGAAGACGAGAGTAGAGTGCAATCGAGGCTCTATTACACTGAGATGTGTGGCCTCCTACAGCAGCTGACTAAATTGCTGCTGTACGGGGAGCACACATATTTATACTCCGCCTACTGGGTGGAGCCAGCAGGCAGGGATCTACCCCCGTACCTGTAGTACAGGGGCCTTACCGTAAAACACATATATATATACAGTATATACATCAGTGGTTGTGGTAGTCACCACTGATGTATATATTAGGTGATTTATGGTAAGACCCTGTACTACAGATACAGGGGTAGTTCCCTGCCTGCTGACTGGGCGGAGTATAAATATGTGTGCTCCCCATACAGCAGCCATTTCGCCAGCTGCTGTAGGAGGCCTACATCTTAGTGTAATAAAGCCCCGATTACATTCAACTCTCGTCTTTGTGTAATTGATCGTGCATCAGTGGTGACTACCACATTCACCCCCTGTTAAAAAATGAGTCCAGCGGGGGTGCTGGAGAACTATATACAGAAAGTTGTGTTTAAAATCACAGGGAATATCACAAATTCAGGCGGTCCGGTACCTTGATCTGTTGTCGAGAGGGTCGCAGTGCTCCAGGCGTCGGCTTGGTCTTCGGTGACTCCGGGAACGTGTCGAAATCCTCTTCATCCCCGGGTGGGAGCAAGGGGAGGACGGATTGTCCCGGAGCGGGGGCTGCAGTGGGGTGTGCCGGGGGAAGGGGGGTGGCGCCGGGGCAGGGGGGGGGGGTTGTATGTGAAACCAGTTGGTGCCAGGTTCCTGAGGGAGACTGTGTCTTGGCAGCCGTTGGGGTACGCTACGTAGGCGTACTGCAGGTTTGCGTGGAGTGGCTGTACCCTCTCAACCAACAGGTCCACCTTGTGTAGCCGCATGTGTTTTTGGAGGTGAACGGGTCCTGGAGCTGCCAGCCACGTTGGGAGCGAAACCCCGAGGTGGACTTCCTAGTGAAGGCAAAGAGACGTTCATGGGGGGTTTCATTAGTCGCCGTGCACAGGAGCGACCGAATCGTGAGAAGGGCATCGGGGAGGACCTCCTGCCAATGGGAGGCCGGGAGATATCTGGACCGTAGGGCCAGCTGGACAGCCCTCCAGACCGTCCCGTTCTCCCGCTCCATTGCCCGTTTCCCCGGGGGTTGGAGCTGGTCGTCCTGCTCGAGGCAATGCCCCTGCTGAGCAGGTACTGGCGCAGCTCATCACTCATGAATGAGGATCTCCGGTCGCTGTGGATGTAGGCGGGGAAGCCGAACAGAGCAAAGATGGTGTTGAGGGCTTTGATGACGGTGGCAGACGTCATGTCGGGGCATGGGACAGCAAAGGGGAATCGGGAATATTAATCGATCACACTGAGGAAGTACGTGTTGCGGTCGGTGGAGGGGAGGGGCCCTTTGAAGTCCACGCTGAGGCGCTCAAAGGGGCCGGAGGCCTTCACCAGGCGTGCACGGTCTGGCCGGTAGAAGTGCGGTTTACTCTCCGCGCAGACCTGGCAGTCTCTGGTGATTGCCCTGACTTCCTCGATGGAGTAGGGCAGATTGCGGGCCTTGATGAAATGGTAAAAATGGGTGACCCCCGGGTGACAGGTTGTCGTGCAGGGTCCGGAGTCGGTCCACCTGTGCGCTGGCACATGAACCTCGGGATAGGGCACTGGGGGGGGGGGGGCTCGTTGAGCTTACCGGGGCGATACAAAATCTCGTAGTTGTAGATGGAGAGCTCGATCCTCCACCTCAAGATTTTATCATTTTTGATCTTGTCCCGCTGTGTGTTATTGAACATGAAGGCAACCGACCGTTGGTCAGTGAGGAGAGTGAATCTCCTGCCGGCCAGGTAATACCTCCAATGCCGCACAGCTTCAACGATGGCTTGAGCCTCCTTTTCGACGGAGGAGTGCCGAATTTCGGAGGCATGGAGGGTGCGGGAAAAGAATGCCACGGGTCTGCCTGCCTGGTTGAGGGTGGCGGCTAGAGCGACGTTTGATGCATCGTTCTCGACTTGGAAGGGGAGCGTCTCGTCAACCGCGTGCATCGCGGCCTTGGCGATGTCGGCCTTGATACGGTTGAAGGCCTGGTGAGCCTCGGCTGTCAGGGGAAAAACGGTGGATTGAATGAGTGGGCGGGCCTTGTCCGCATAGTTTGGGACCCACTGGGCGTAATACGAAAAGAACCCCAGGCATCGTTTGAGGGCCTTGGGGCAGTGTGGGAGGGGGAGCTCCATGAGGGGGTGCATGCGATCGGGGTCAGGCCCCAGAACTCCGTTCTGGACAACATAGCCGAGGATGGCTAAGCAGTTCGTGCTGCACTTCTCCTTGTTATACGTGAGGTTGAGGAGACAGGTGGTGTGGAGAAATTTGGAAAGGTTGGCGTCATGGTCCTGCTGATCGTGGCCGCAGATGATGACATTGTAGAGGTACGGGAAAGTGGCCCGCAGTCCGTAGCAGTCAACCATTTAGTCCATCTCCCGTTGGAAGACCGAGATCCCATTGGTGACGCCGAAGGGAACCCTAAGAAAGTGGTAAAGGCGGCTGTCTGCTTCAAACGCAGTGTATGGGCCGTCCGCCTTACAGATGGGGAGCTTGGTGGTAGGCAGATTACAGGTCCACTGTCGAGAAGATCCGGTACTGTGCAATCTGATAGACCATATCAGATATGCGTGGGAGGTGGTACGCGTCGAGCTGTGTGTACCGATTGATGTTCTGACTGCAGTCAACGACCATCCTGTTTTTCTCCGCAGTTTTGACCACTGCCACTTGGGCTCTCCAGGGGCTGTTGCTGGCCTCGAAGACTCCTTCCCGAAGCAGCCGCTGGGCTTCAGACCTGATGAAGGTCCTGTCCTGGGCGCTGTACCGTCTGCTCCTGGTGGCGACGGGTTTGCAATCCGGGGTTAGGTTTGCAAAACGGGAAGGCGGGTCGACCTTAAGGGTCGTGACGCCGCACACGGTAAGGGGTGGTAGGGGCCCGCCGAATTTCAGTGTTAGGCTCTGGAGGTTGCAGTGGAAGTCCAGGCCGAGTAGCAGGGCAGCACAGAGGTTGGGGAGAATGTAGAGCCGGAAGCCGCTGAACTCTACGCCCTGGATGGTGAGAGTGGCGATGCAGTACCCCCCGATAGCCATGGAGTGGGATCCGGAGGCCAGGGAGATTCTTTGGTTAGCGGGGTGTACTGCGAGGGAGCAGTGCCTTACCATATCGGGGTGAATGAAGCTCTCAGTGCTCCCTGAGTCCAGCAGGCAAGACCATGCCTGTTGACCTTCACCTTTGTTGAAGCGGTCGTGAGGTTGTGTGGTCGAGACTGGTCAACCATAACCGAGGCGAGACGCGGCTGGTCGCCGGCGATGAGCGTCCTGATGAGGTGCCCGAAGGGCAGGGACCCTGAGGCGGGTAAGATGGCGGGGCCCACGGGCCGCACGTGTCGTGGGAGAGGCAAGATGGCGGCGCCCACTGGCCACACGTGGGGGGTGCCGGGACAGTAGCGGCGATTGAACGGGCCTGGCACACTGCAGCGAAATGTCCCTTCTTGCCACAGGCCTTGCAGAGGGCGCTCCGCGCCGGGCAGCGCTGTCGGGGGTGTTTTGGCTGCCCACAGAAGTAGCATTTGGTTCCCCGGGGTTGGTTGGCTGCTGCGCGGCACAGGCCTGGGGTTGGCTGAGGGCGGTTGCTGATGGGGTCCACGAAGGGGCGGCCGTCTGTCGACTCCATAATGCACAGGGTGGGTGGGCCGTGTGGTCGGGGGAAGAGACCTGAATGTTGTGCGATGTGACCGTAAGTGAGAGCGCTAGTTTTTTGGTCGCCACGAGGTCGAGCGTGGCCCCTACTAAGAGGCGCTGGCGGATGTAGTCAGACCCTATGCCCGTAACAAATGCGTCTCTTGTTAGCAAATTCGAGTGTTCCGTGGCCGAAACGGCCTGACAGTCACAGTCTCTAACTAGGGCGAGCAGGGCACGCCAGAAATCTTCCACCGACTCACCGGGAAGTTGGCGCCGCGAGGAGAGGAGATGCCTGGCGTAGATTTTCTTAGTCCGCTGAGTGTAGTTTTCCTTCAGTAGCGCCATGGCCTCTGCGTAGGTCGGTGCTTCCTGGATGAGGGGAAAGACGTTGGAGCTCAGCCGCGTGTAAAGGATCTGGAGCTTCTGTGCTTCTGGGATTGGGTCTGGCGCAGACCCGATGTACGCTTCAAAACAGACTAGCCAATGTTCAAAGTCCTTGTTGGCGTTGTCTGCTTGAGGATGCAGCTGCAGGTGATCCGACTTGATGCGGAGTCCATCTCTGAAAACTCAGTGTAATAAATTGATTCACTATCAATTACGCAAAGACGAGAGTAGAATGTAATCGAGGCTTTATTACACTGAGATGTGTGGCCTCCGAGAGCAGCTGGTGAAATGGCTGCTGTACGGGGAGCACACACATTTATACTCCCCCGACTGGGCGGAGCCAGCAGGCAGGGATCTACCCCCGTACCTGTAGTACAGGGGCCTTACCGTAAAACACATATATATATAGTACATACATCAGTGGTGACTACCACGGCTATATCATACGATTCTGCTTGGGTTAAGGTGATATCTGAGTGCCAATCATATGGAAACCATATTATACTATTGGAGGGGGTACAGCAAAGGTTCATGAAAGTGTCCCTAGGGTGAGGAGGTTGTCCTACGATGAGAAGCTGAGTAAATTGGGCATTTATTCTCCATTTAGAAGAATGAGGGAGGATTGCATTGGAATACAAGATTCTGAAGGAGCTTGATAGAGTAAGCACTGAGAGATTGTCTCTGCTGGTCAAGGAATCAAGCACCTGGAAGAGAAGGAGCAAGTTAAAGATGTCCTCACTGTCACAACCAAAACAGATTCTTTGTTTTGATCTGTAGAGGCACAGGTAGTATTGAGGAAGCAAGGAGGCTGCAGATGGACTTGGACAGGCTAGGAGAGTGGGCAAAGAAGTGGCAGATGGAATACAATGTGGAAAAGTGTACGGTTATGCACTTTGGAAGGAGGAATGGAGGCATAGACTATTTTCTAAATGGGGAAATGCTTAGGAGAGCAGAAGCACAAAGGGACTTGGGAGTCCTTGGGCAGAATTCTCCCCCCCCCACGCCGGGTGGGAGAATCGCCGGGGCGCAGAGCGAGATCCGTCACGCCGCTCCGGCACCCGCACCCCCCCCCTCCCCAAACCAACACGGTGAGAATCACGGCTGGCCGCTCAGAGAATCGCTGCTCGCCGTTTGCAAAAGGTCAGCGGCGATTCTCCGGCCTGGATGGGCCGAGCGGCCACCCCAACTCGACAGGTTCCCGCCGGCGCCGTCCATACCTGGTCGCTGCCAGCGGGAACTGCGTGGGAACGCTGGGGGGGGGGCGGCCTGTGGGGGAGGGGGGTTCCTGCACAGGGAGGGGGCCTACGATGGGGTCTGGCCCGCGATCGGGGCCCACCGATCGGCTTGCCAACCTCTCTAAAGGAGGACCTCCTTTCCTCCGCCGCCCCGCAAGATCCATCCTCCATCTTCTTGCGGGCGCGCGTAAAATACGCGACACCGCTCCTAGCCCCCCAGGGGCGGGAGAATAGGGGGCTGGGAGCGGGCTCCAATGCCAGAGTGAAACACTCCGGTTTTCACTCCAGCGTCGGGACTTTGTCTCCATTTTGGAGAATTGCGCCCCTTGTTCAAGATGCTCTGAAGGTTAACGTGCAGGTTCAGTCGGCAGTTAGGAAGGCAAATGCAATGTTAGCATTCATGTTGAGAGGGCTAGAATACAAGACCAGGGATGTACTTCTGAGGCTGTATAAGGTTCTGGTCAGACCCCATTTGGAGTATTGTGAGCAGTTTTGGGTCCTGTATCTAAGGAAGGATGTGCTGGGCCTTGGAAAGGGTCCAGAGGAGGTTAATAAGAAAGATCCCTGGAATGAAGAGATTGTCTTATGAGGAACGATTGAGGACTCTGGATCTCTACTTGTTGGAGTTTAGAAGGATGTGGGGAGATCTTATTGAAACTTACAGGATACTGCGAGGCCTGGATAGAGTGGACATGGAGAGGATGTTTCCACTTGTTGGAAAAACTAGAACCAGAGGACACCATCTCAGACTAAATGGATGATCCTTGAAAACAGTGATGAGGAGGAATTTCTTCAGCCAGAGGGTGGTGAATCTGTGGAACTCTTTGCTGCAGAAGACTGTGGAAGCCAAATCACTGAGTGTCTTTAAGACAAAGATTGATAGCTTCTTGATTAATAAGGGGATCAGGGGTTATGGGGAGAAGGCAGGAGAATGGGGATGAGAAAAATATCAGCCATGATTCAATGGCGGAGCAGACTCGATGGGCCGAGTGGTCTAATTCTGCTCCTATGTCTTAGGGTCTTATCATCCTTCAGTGCTATTTTTATGTGATATGATTGATGTGCATTAATTAATTAATTTATCATCTCATGCCCCTTTGCAACAATAGGCACCAGCTTTTCAAAGTAATTAATTCCCTGCGTAGAACTTCTGGAGGTTACTGACAGATGTGAGAAGGTGTGATATAAATGCAGTGGTTAATATAATTTACTTGGATTTTCAGAATTTAATTGAAATTCTCTGCCTTGGCCTTGAGGAAGGATAAGGTTCAATTATTAATGGGGTGTTAGCTGGTTGGTTTGTGAAAAGACGGTGATTTTGATGAATGGAATGTGCTTCCCGAGGCTGGCACTCAGCTAGTGGAATTGTAAAGAGTTTTCTTTTGCCCCGTACTTTACACCTTTTCAATCACTTCATATTCTCATTAATGAATCCCAGAGTCAAAAGCCTTCTGTTTGTTTCAGGTAACCCTCGGGGGAGAAAGGCAGTGAGAAAGACTATTAAAGTAAATCATAAATGATTTTGAAATCGGTTGCTTTCTGCAGATTCAACTACTTTTCAGCAGTGTAATATTAAATTGGATGGATTTCTGAGTTATACCAATGATTTATATTTCTTTCTCCTGGAAGGTGGGGTGGGGGGGGGGGGGGGCTAGATAGTTCAGAAAGTTCATCCAATGGTTTTATATTGACAGTGGATGTAGTCCTCTTAAGTACAGCATTGATTTTCAGTGATGTTGGAATTATAACGGAGCAAATTCAGACTGAAATCATGTTATTAGGATAAAAGTTCAGAGACTCATTCTAAACATCCAAATGGGTATGACATTTTCCGTTACATTAAACTGAAAAATTAGGAAGATGCCAGTTCCACATGGCGGCATGGTAGTTAGCACTGCTGCCTCACAGCTTCAGGGACCGGGGTTCAATTCCGGCCTGCGTGGAGTCTGCACATTCTCCCCGTGTCTGCGTGGGTTTCCTCCGGGTGCTCCGGTTTTCTCCCACAGTCCAAAGACGTGCAGGTTAGGTGGATCGGACACGCTAAATTGGCCCTTAGTATCCAAAAAGGTCAGGTAGGGTTACTGGGTTATGGGGATAGGGTGGAGGCGTGGGTTTAAGTAGGGTGCCCTTTCCAAGGGCTGATGCAGACTCGATGGGCCGAATGGCCTCCTTCTGCACTGTAGGGATTCTATGATTCTAATTAGAATCAGACACACAAAAATAACATGGGGGGGGGGGGGGGGGGGGGGGGGGGAAGAGAAAGGAAAGATTGACTGCAATGTGTACGTGATTGTCTTTTTTATAAATGTCCTTTTGCCACATGTCATCCTTAACTGGGACTGCAGTTTTGTGGGTTGATCTCGGGATTCGGCCTTTTTGACTCAGAACTGGAAACCTACAGCTGCGGTAGAGAAGTAGCCCAACAGTGACTGTCTCTGCAACCATGTTCCTATCAACCATGCAGCACGGTAGCACAAGTGAATGAAATGAAATGAAATGAAAAATGAAATGAAATGAAAATTTGTTTATTGTCACGAGTAGGCTTCAATGAAGTTACTGTGAAAAGCCCCTAGACGCCACATTCCGGCGCCTGTTCGGGGAGGCTGTTACGGGAATCGAACCGTGCTGCTGGCCTGCTTGGTCTGCTTTCAAAGCCAGCGATTTAGCCCTGTGATAAACAGCCCCAGACTGACTAGCACAGTGGCTTCACAGCGCCAGGGTTCCAGGTTCGATTCCCCGCTGGGTCACTGTCTGTGCGGAGTCTGCACGTTCTCCCCGTGTGTGCATGGGTTTCCTCCGGGTGCTCCGGTTTCCTCCCACAGTCCAAAGACATGCAATGTAGGTGGTTTGGCCATGATAAATTGCCCTTAGTATCCAAAAAGGTTAGGAGGGGCTACTGGGTTACGGGGATAGGGTGGAAGTGAGGGCTTAAGTGGGTCGATGCAGACTCGATAGGCTGAATGGCCTCCTTCTGCACTGTATGTTCTATGTTCTATCTGTAATTACTCGATGTGGGCCCAGGGCCTACTCAGCACCTCTGATGCTCCTGGCACAAAGCACCACAATATGTCTGTATTCAAACATCAGCATCAAACAAAGAATTAATTGTCACATCGTAACATAAACGTTACTGTCACACCTAGAATTCTGCCCCATTTCCCCCTTTCCAAACAGCTGGAGATACATTTAGAAACATTACTGAGACAGATTTTTAACTGGCCTAAATATCAAAAATCAAAATAATGTTTTGGCATTTAGATTTTGGACTCAGGTTTAGATGTTTTGGAGTTGAAATTGTTATTTTCTTTGTTCATGAGATGTGGATGCCAGCATTTCTTGCACATCCGTGAGGGAGAGAATTTAAGCTGTGGATCTGGACTTACATATCGACAGGTATGAACAACAGAACCACTAATAAACCAATGGTGGTTTCATGGTCATAGAATCATAGAATTTACAGTGCAGAAGGAGGCCATTCGGCCCATTGCGTCTGCACCGGCCCTTGGAAAGAGCACCCTACTTAAGCCCCCACACCTCCACCCCATCCCCATAACTCAGCAACCCCACCCAACCTTTTTGGACACTAAGGGCAATTTGGCACGGCCAGTCCACCTAACCCGCACATCTTTGGACTGCGGGAGGAAACCGGAGCACCCGGAGGAAACCCACGCAGACACGGGGAGAATGTGTAGACTCCGCACAGCCAGTGACCCAAACTGGGAATCGAACCTGGAATCCTGGAGCTGTAAAGCAACAGTGCTAACCGCTGTGCTACAGTGCTGCCCTTATTGTTAGACTTTTAATTCCAGATATTTCACTGAATTTAAATTCCATCATCTGCCTTGGTGGGATTTGAACCCAGGTCCGCAGAGCATTATGCTGATTTATTAACTAGTCCAGCAACAACACCATGACACCACCACCTGCATTTTAGTTATGAAACATTATATGGATCTTAGGGTTGCATTTTTTCCAACATGTATGACAATGCAATTTAATTTTCAGCAAAGCTTGTACATTTTCAAGCGCCATAGTTCATCCGTTTGCTATTGATTTCATGATTTCAGCTTGTTGTGGGTTCAGAGACAGCAGGAGAATGAAAAATGGCAAGTGGGGAAGCAAGCAGAAAAATAATCAATTAATTACAGCATCAATTAATTATAGCATCAATTAATTACAGTATCAGTAAATTACAGTGATCAGCTGGGTGATCCCTTGGTCAAATTAATTGTCATAGTCTAATGCTAATAACTCAAAATCATATTCCTTTGTCCAAAATGTTGCACCCTCAAATCAAAGCGGAACAAGAGACTTTTATGGACAATTTAAATTTGAATTATTCAGGAAATCAAATTAAATGAGTGAATTAAGAATAGCATTTTGTAATTTGATTTTATTCTGAATATAAGCCATTTGATCCTCTCAATAAGATCTCAGTTCATAACTCAGTCCCGGTTATCCATTATTCTACATATAGATCATATAAATTATTCTGTCGGTAACTCACCTGAAGCCTGTGATTAGGTTGCAGCCTATAACTCACTCCTGAGTATCCATTTTTCTATATACAAATCATATCTGTTATTTATACACAAATCATAATATTCTATATAAAAATATATAAATTATTCTCGCTAAAAATCAATCATCTGATCCCCTCAGTTAGTGGCAACCTCTAACTCACCTTCAGGTATTTATTTTTTAGATTCACTTTAATCCACTAATCACTCAATTAAATTCACCGTTCCCCATTTTGTAGATTAACCATTGAGATTCTAGTTTATAGCTTACTCCCAGGTATCCATTTTCCCACAGGGTAAATTTAGTGATGAAAAAGATAAGACAATAGGTTAGTTACACCTGGCAGTACGGTGGCGCAGTGGTTAGCACTGCTGCCTCACTGCTCCGAGAACCTGGGTTCGATCCCGGCCCTGGGTCACTGACCGTGTGGAGTTTGCACATTCTCCCCCTGTCCGCGGGGTAGATGGATTGACCATGCTAAATTGCCCCTTAATTGTTAAAAAAGAATTGGGGACTCAAAATTTATTTTTTAAAAAGGTTAGTTAGTCCTCAGAGCTGTGAAAGATACAGAGACAACTGTTGAAAGAGAGAAGATAAAGGATTGAAAGAGAGAAGATAGAAAGGGTGTGCTAGGTAGGGTGGTTATGATTACAGGAAGTCTCCCGGTATGAATGGCTTGCATCTCAGGTTGCTCAAGGGAGTGGGAGAGTGGGATTAGGGCTTGCCATAATCTTCCAACCTTCCGAAGATATGGGGGTGACGTTAGAGGATTAGCAAGTGGCAAATATGACACTCTGATTCAAGTAGACCTGGTAACTACAGGCCGGACAGCATCTCATCATAGAACATAGAACATTACAGCGCAGTACGGGCCCTTCGGCCCTCGATGTTGCGCCGACCTGTGAAACCATCTGAAGCCTATCTGACCTACACTATTCCATTTTCATCCATATGTCTATCCAGTGACCACTTAAATGCCCTTAAAGTTGGCGAATCTACTACTGTTGCAGGCAGGGCGTTCCACACCCCTACTACTCTCTGAGTAAAGAAACTGCCTCTGACATCTGTCCTATATCTACTACCCCTCAATTTAAAGCTATGTCCCCTCGTGTTGGTCATCACCATCCAAGGAAAGAGACTCTCACTGTCCACCCTATCTAACCCTCTGATTATTTTATATGTCTCTATTAAGTCACCTCTCAGCCTTCTCCTCTCTAACGAAAACAACCTCAAGTCCCTGAGCCTTTCCTCATAAGACCTTCCCTCCATACCAGGCACCATCCTAGTAAATCTCCTCTGAACCCTTTCCAAAGCTTCCACATCCTTCCTATAATGTGGTGACCAGAACTGCACGCAGTACTCCAGGTGCGGCCGCACCAGAGTTATGTACAGCTGCAGCATGACCTTGTAGTTCCGAAACTCAATCCCCCTACTGATAAAGGCTAGCACACCGTATGCCTTCTTAACAGCCCTATTAACCTGGGTGGCAACTTTCAGGGATTTATGTACCTGGATGCCGAGATCTCTCTGTTCATCTACACTACCAAGAATCTTGCCATTAGCCCAGTACTCTGCATTCCTGTTACTCCTTCCAAAGTGAACCACCTCACACTTTTCCGCATTAAACTCCATCTGCCACCTCTCAGCCCAGCTCTGCAGCTTATCTATGTCCCTCTGTATCCTATAACATCCTTCAGCACTATCCACAACTCCACCGACCTTCGTGTCATCTACAAATTTACTAACCCATCTTTCTACACCCTCTTCCAGGTCATTTATAAAAATGACAAACAGCAGTGGCCCCAAAACAGATCCTTGCGGTACACCACTAGTAACTGAACTCCAGGATGGACATTTGCCATCAACCACCACCCTCTGTCTTCTTTCAGCTAGCCAATTACTGATCCAAACCGCTAAATCACCTTCAATCCCATACTTCCTTATTTTCTGCAATAGCCTACCGTGTGGAACCTTATCAAACGCCTTACTGAAATCCATATACACCACATCAACCGCTTTACCCTCATCCACCTGTTTGGTCACCTTCTCAAAAAACTCAATAAGGTTTGTGAGGCATGACCTACCCTTCACAAAACCGTGTTGACTATCGCTAATCAACTTGTTCTTTTCAAGATGATTATAAACCCTATCTCTTATAACCTTTTCCAACATTTTACCCACAACCGAAGTAAGGCTCACAGGTCTATAATTACCAGGGTTGTCTCTACTCCCCTTCTTGAACAAGGGGACAACATTTGCTATCCTCCAGTCTTCCGGCACAGTCGTGGGTAAGGTTTTAGAAACAATACACAAGTTATTGGAGGGATTAATTGAGGAAAACCACCAAGTTTTGCAAAAGGTAAATGGTGCTGGACTAATCTAATTAGCTTTCTGATGAATTAACAGGCATTGTTGAAGGATTGCAGTGGATGTTGTTTATGTGGATTTTAAGAAAGTATTTGACAAAGTATCATTTTAATGGCTGGTTAACAAAACTGAGGCTCTTGAAAGGGAAAGATCAGCGTCAGCTTGGATAAAAATTGGTTTCAGGCAGAAAAGAGAAGTGGGTAAATGGTTGTTTTTCAGATGGGAAAAATGACTTTGATATTCGAAAACAGAATAATTTCAAAATATGTCGGTCATAGTGAACTTACGAGATGTAGAGTAAGAAGTCTTACAACACCAGGTTAAAGTCCAACAGGTTTGATTCAAACACGAGCTTTCGGAGCGCAGCTCCTTCCTCAGGTGAATGTGACGAGATGTGACAAGGGGCGAAATTCTCCGACCCCCAGCAGGGTGGGAGAATCGCCTGGGGCCGCCTAAAATCCCGCCCCCACCGTGGCAGAGATTCTCCGCCACCCGGGAAGTGGCGGTGGCGGGAATCTCGCCACTCCGATTGGCGAGGCCCCTGCGGTGATTCTCCGGCCCGGATGGGCCGAAGTCCCGCCGCTGGGAGGCCTCTCCTGCCGCCGAGGTTTGAACCACCTCTGGAACGGTGGGATCAGCGGCGCGAGTGGGCCCCGGGGTCCTGGGGGGGGGGGGCGATCGAACCCCGGGGGGTGCCCCCACGATCGGGGCCCCCCGCTCAGACTCCGGGCCAGTGCCCTGGGTGCACTATTTCTCCTCCGCGGCCGCCACGGCCTCCGCCATGGCGGAAGCGGAAGAGAACCCCACATCGCGCATGCGCCGGCAGGCTCAACCCTTTCGGCCAGCCCCGCTGCCGGGGGCGCCGGTTTTTTGCGCCAGTCTCTGGTGCCAACCGCTCTGGTGCGGGGCTGGCCCCCAAAGGTGGGGAGAATTCCCCACCTTTGGGGAGGCCCGACCCCTGAGTGGTTGCCGCTACTCCCCTACGCCGGCACCCTCCGTCACGCCGGGTAGGGGAGAATGCTGCCCAAGGTCATAGATAGAGAGCAGGATGGACAGACAGGTGGCAGATGTATTTAACACAGAGAAGTGTAAGATTGTGCATTTTGGCAGAGGGATTGGGAGATGCAATGTACTCCAATTGATACAGTTGTAAAGAATGTGCAGGGACAGAGGGATCTGAGTATTATCGATCTTTGAAGGCGATAGGATGTATTATTAGAGTAGTTGGTAACGTATACGGGATCTTGGACTTGACAAATAGAGAGATTGAGCACAAAATTAGGGACGGACCCTTATAAAGCTCTGATTAGGTCACAGTTAGGGTATTACATCCAGTTCTGGTCACTACACTTTAGGAAGGATGTGAGGGTCCTTGAGACAGTGCAGTGGAGATTTACCAAAATGGTTCCAGGGATGAAGGGATTTTAGTTACAAGGTTAGGTTGGAGAAGCTGGGAGTGTTCTCCTTGAAGCAATGGAGGTTGAGGGGAGATTTGATCAAAGTTATGACAAATACCCAATTCATTTTTCCAATTAAGGAGCAATTTAGCGTGGCCAATCCACCTACCTTGCACATCTTTGGGTTGTGGGGGCGAAACCCACGGAGACAGGGGGAGAATGTGCAAACACCACACGGACAGTGACCCAGAGCTGGAATCGAACCCATTACTCAGTGCCGTGAGGCAGCAGTGCTAACCACTGCACCACTGTGCTGCCTGTCCTTGTAGATCTTTAACAGGTTCTGCTCTCTCCCTAGTTACTCTCTTGCCCTTTATGTATTTGTTGAAGCTCTTTGGATTCTCCTTTGCCTTATCTGCCAAAGCAATCTCATGTTCCCCTTTTGCCTTCCTGATTTGTCTCTTAATTCTACTCCAACAGCCTCTATACTCTTCAAGGGATCCACTTGATCCCAGCTGCCTGTGTATGTCATATGCCTTTCTTCTTTTTGACCAGGGCCTCAATATCCCGAGCCATCCAGGGTTCCCTACTTCTCTCAGCCTTGCCCTTCTCTAAAAAGAAGGTGTTTACCCTGAACCCTGGTCAACACATTTTTGAAAGCCTCCCACTTACCAGCCGTCCCTTTGCTGCCAACAGGCTCCCCCAATCAACTTTTGAAAATCCCTGTCTAATACCATCAAAATTGGCCTTTCAATCTCATCAGCGAAATTGAAGTTGAAAATAACAGCCTCCAGGGAATTAATTGGCTCCCCAGCGAGAAATCACATGGGTGCCGTTTCGTATTCCTTTTTTAAAACGTGGAGCTGGCGTAGTGGCTGCTGAGGGAACGTGAGGAGGCGAGCAGCCATTTCCATTTTCCAGCATGTAGCTCATGGGCTTCGCAACTGCTGCCCCAGTGCTCAGAGCTCGGGGGGTGGGGAACCCAGGGTGAGGGGTACCCCTCAGGGGTGGGGGTGGGGTGCCCAGGGTGAGGGGGTACCCCTCAGGGGGGTTGGGCCTGGTCGCGGCGGCTGAAGCGTTCCAGTCGGTAGTCACCCCTGGGCTGGGAGGGGTGAGGGGCTTTGCACATGCGAGGCCTTCAAGCCATCCTTAAATATTGTGGAGATCAATCACAGGGACAACCACAGCTGCTGCCTGTCTGTCCTTCCAAACACTTCCAGGACAGAGCCCTGCTACAGCTTCTATCCTGAAAATCCATTTCACTCCCTTTGACTGTGACCAGCCTCTAGCTTCACAGCTGAAGGCTATTTCAAACGAGGAATTGGCCTTGTTATTTGTCAGAGCACTTCAGTGACGTTTCCTTGTTGTTTATGGTTAGTGTGATATGTGGAACGTTACGTAGTTGATTTTCAAATCTTTGTTACCGTCGACCGTTTAATAAACAAAATATTCTGCAGTGCCTTCTCATGGGTCCACGTGCCATGTCTCAGATGAATATCGCATCGCATTTCAATCAAACTTTGAAGCCTGGACACTTTGCCCCTGGTCTCCAGAAGTGTCAGCAACAGAGAGGCAACAGCTCAAACACTCCAGAGCTGGGATTCAGCACTGGGGATATCCAGGGGCAAATGTGTGGATCACGGGAGGGAACCTAAGCTCGTTCACCCTAGTGTTCCTGGCAGGGGTTTGGGGTCTAGAGGGTCCTGCAGTGGCTGGGGGCCAGCATGAAGAGCGAGGTTCTCCAGCACAACTGGCTCGCTGGATGGCACTCTTAAGAGAAGACATGACACATAAGGGTGGGGGAAGCGTGGGGTATTTGAGGGTCCCGGGGTGAAATCCCGAACTGATTGTTGGTCGCTCTCCTTCACCAATTCCTTATGGATGTAACACTATGCCTGGTTATGTCGATCCCGCAAAGGCTGCCCTCACAGTGCTGGTGGCAGCTCAGGCGGCTAGACGTCGGAGAAGGCAGCAGTGTCGGCAAAGGTCCGGCATTCCTGGAGGTCCAGGGAGGCAGTCAGCCCCACCCAATTCTCCTCGGATGAGTCTTTGTCCATCAGCTTACCCCGTCGCCCCTCCAATCGCTCCCTCCCCCCAATACCCCCTTCCCCCATTCCCCTCCTTCCCATCCATTTCCCTCATCCCCCCCCCCCCCCCCCCCCCCCCCCCCCCCCCCCCCCGGACAATGCTTGAGCAGGCGGGACTCTGATGTTTTGACGTCGCTCCTTCTCTGTCACTGGGGCAAAATCCTGGAACTCCCTCCCTAACAGCACTGTGGGTGTACCTACACCTCATGGACTGCAGAAAATTCAAGAAGGCAGCTCACCACCACTTTCTCAACGGCAATTAGCCATGGGCAATAAATGCTGGACTAGCCAGCAATGCCACAGCCCTTGAAGAAATGAATTTTCAAAAATGTTTGAAGCCTGGGGGAGGGGCAGTTGAAGGTAGGAGGTCATGTGATGACACCTCCCGGAAAATGTCCAGCCAGAGTTGGCACCAAAGACGCCCAATTATTGAAGTCACCAGCTGTGAATCTGGTGACAACGTTTCTGCCTCGTTTGCTTAAAATAACCGAACCAAAGTTTCATTTGTCACAAGGTCCCAGATTCCTCTTTTCTGCTCTGAATTTACTCTGCAGAGCACTGCCGTGCAATCAATCTTCATTTAAAAGCTTCATTTATTTTACTTTGCACACTCCGTTCGAACAATAGAGGTTTTCAGCCAGAAGCAGCATTTTAAATGAACAATCATTCCCCTAGTGTGCGAGATCTTGTTTGCACGTGGAGCAAAGGACATGATGAAATGAAAATCGCTTATTGTCACGAGTAGGCTTCAAATGAAGTTACTGTGAAAAGCCCCCAGTCGCCACATTCCAGCGCCTGTTCGGGGAGGCTGGTACGGGAATCGAACCGTGCTGCTGGCCTGCCTTGGTCTGCTTTAAAAGCCAGCGATTTGATTGAATGTGCCATGGCTCAACCAAACTTTAAAAAAAAAATTTAGTGTGCCCAATTCATTTTATCCAATTAAGGGACAATTTAGCATGGCCAATTCACCTACCCTTCACATCTTTTGGGTTGTGGGGGCGAAACCCACGCAAACACGGGGAGAATGTGCAAACTCCACACGGACAGTGACCCGGGGCTGGAATCGAACCTGGGACCTCGGTGCAGTGAGGCAGCAGTGCTAACCCACTGGGCCACTGTACTGCCCTGGCTCAACCAAACTTACTAGTCACCTTCCTCAGGGCTGATTGGTGGCTTACCGACAGGAGTCATCTGACTATCTTGCTGCCTATCTTTGTTACCCAGAGGCTGATTAACTCCTGGTTCCAGATGTTGGGGAGAAAGATTTCTCCACAGGTGGGGACGCCCTGGCACAGCCACTTAACGGCCAGTGAGTGGGAAGCATTTCGATTCCCAGGGTGCGACGCAGCGTGGGAGAGTGTTTGGAATTACTGACAGTAAATGAAAGGCGAGGGGAGTATTAAAGGGGAGGGAGCTGAAAACTGGGACGTTTGAGTAATTTGGAGAAAACTGTTCGGTACCGGGACTGGTTTAGTGAAAAATCAGGACCGTCCTGGCAAACCCGGGATGGGTAGTATCGAGGTGTTTTGTGGTTGGTATCTGCGATGTGATTCTGACTGGCCTCATGGTGGTGGAAGTGACTGTGACATTATCATAAATGTAAAGAACTGGAAGAGTTAATGTAATGTCTAAATCAACCACTAGAGGGAGATAGATGTACAACTATATAAGGCATCGATGCTAAGCCTTGTGGGTGAGAGGTTGAGGAGAAAGCGAGAGAACAGACTAAAGGAGTGTGAGTGAGAGCAGATGATAGTTAATGTAATAATGTAGAGATAATTGGTAGATGAGTGTAGATTATATGTTTGTTAACAACTGTGATATAGCAGTAAGTGTCGAATCTAATTAAGTAGTGTTAATAAATTTATAGCTTTGTTCAATTTAAAGCTATTTGTGCACTACGCCAATAATCCTGAAATTAGCAACACAAGAACACCACATGGTAGAACCCGAGGAGCAATCAGCCTCTGGAAGACCACAACAGAATCACAGGAACAGGACTGCTGGATTCCAAGCTGTTCTGGAACCAATTGGAAAGCTCTTTCAGAATGCTAGCACAGGCACAATGGGCTGAGTAGCTTTTTGTGCTTAAGGTTCCAAGAGGCAAGAACAGCAGCAGAACACACGCCACACTGTTGCCCAAATGTTATCAGCCTATCTCCTGCACCTTCCGTCTCATTGCTTTCTCAACGTAAAGGGAATAAAGGGACAGAAGAACAAAAATAGTATCCAATTAAAACATTCCTGACGGGACAAGAACACCTCAATCAACACCTGGCAACTGAATGCTGCACTGCTCTGCATGTCCCTCGCCAGCATAGCCCCCTCCTGTCACCCAAGCTTGTCACTGCTCCTCATTCACAAATAGACATGTACATCCGTTCAAGGCTGCATGGAGCACAGAATTTATGGCAAGAACAAACCATTCAGCTGAAAGATCGCTTCCACGCAGATAAAGCTGAAAACAGCCCCGCAGGATGCATGTGCTGGAATTGAATAGTTTGACTCACTGATCTCCTTCAAACACTTTGAATAATGTGCTAGGTGCTCACCTACTCGAGGACAATGCCAGCCTGCAAACCAGCCACGGTGTGGCTTTTTCTGAACTAATCTATCTCACTTCCCTGTCTGGAGGTAACTAACTATCCCAAACAGACTGGGATGTGTAGCCTGAGAAATGGTTGGGAATCAATTTGAACGCTGTGTTTACTTTCTGGGATTTGCAAACGCGGATTCAAGAAATAATTCACCGTGTTACCCTTGGTTACCAGCATAAAGAGATGAGAAAAATTCATCGTGAGCTTCCTACATGAAGGCAGGGAGTACACTGCATTGGTGGAAAGCACTTCCAGTGGCCGTGAAAAATACCATATCCTGCTTTTATCTTTTTGGGTCCACTGCTGACAAGACACCAACATGTATTTGTAAAGCACCCCATAAATAATAAAATGGTCCCAAGGCCCTTCAAGGGAGTGTGATCAAACAAAATTTGACACTGGGCCGCAAATTGAGACACCAGGATAAATGGCCAGAAGATTGGTCAAAGAGAGAGGTTCTAACGAGAACCTCAAAGGAAGAGAGGGAAGCAGACAGGCAGAGGGAATTGGTGGATGTTGAGTCTGGAGAAGGGTGTGTAGATAGCCTGGGTCACATTGAGATCCAAAAAGACGAGGTGTTGGGCTACTCCCATTTGTAAGCAAATGGTCATATTAGCGAGAGGCAGCATGGTTTTGTGAAGGGGAGGTTGTGTCACACTAACTTGATAGAGTTTTCGAGTAGGTCACAAAGATTTTTTTTAAATGATTATTTTTTTCTTTTTAAAATAAATTTAGAGTACCCAATTCATTTTTTCCAATTAAGGGGCAATTTAGCGTGGCCAATCTACCTACCCTGCAGATCTTTGGGTTGTGGGGGCGAAACCTACGCAAACATGGGGAGAATGTGCAAACTCTACACGGACAGTGACCCAGAGCCGGGATCAAACCTGGGACCTCGGCACCGTGAGGCAGCAATGCTAACCACTGCACCACTGTGCTGCCCTGAGGAGGTCACAAAGATGATTGATGCAGGTAGGGCAGCGGATGTTGTCTATATGGACTTTAGTAAGACCTTTGACAAGGTCCCTCATGGTAGACTGGTACAAAAGGTGAAGTCACACGGGATCAGGGGTGAGCTGGCAAGATGGATACAGAACTGGCTCGGTCACAGAAGGCAGAGAGTAGCAATGGAAGGGTGTTTTTCTGATTGGAGGGTGGACTAGTGCTGTTCCGCAGGGATCAGTGCTGGGACCTTTGCTGTTCGTAGTATATATAAATGATTTGGAGGAAAATGTAACTGGCCTGATTAGTAAGTTTGCAGACGACACAAAGGTTGGTGGAATTGCGGATAGCAATGAGGACTGTCAGATGATACAGCAGGATTTAGATCATTTGGAGACTTGGGCGGAGAGATGGAAGATGGAGTTTAATCCGGACAAATGTGAGGTAATTAATTTTGGAAGGTCTATTGCAGGTCGGGAATATACAGTGAATGGTAGAACCCTTAAGAGTATTGACAGTCAGAAAGATATAGGTGTACAGGTCCACAGGTCACTGAAAGGGGCAACACAGGTGGAGAAGGTAGTCAAGAAGGCATATGGCATGCTTGCCTTCATTGGCTGGGGCATTGAGTACAAAAATTGACAAGTCATGTTGCAGCTGTATAGAGCCTTAGTTAGGCCACACTTGGAGTATAGTGTTCAATTCTGGTCACCACACTACCAGAAGGATGTGGAGGCTTTCGAGAGGGTGCAGAAGATAATTTACCAGGATGTTGCCTGGTATGGATGGCAATAGTTTATGAGGAGAGGTTGAATAAACTCGGTTTGTTCTCACTGGAGCAACGGAGGTTAAGGGGCGACCTGATAGAGGTCTACAAAATTATGAGGGGCATAGACAGAGTGGATAGTCAGAGGCTTTTTCCCAGGGTAGAGGGGTCAATTACTAGGGGGCATAGGTTTCAAGTGCAAAGGTCAAGTTTAGAGGAGATGTACGAGGCAAGTCTTTTTACACAGAGGGTAGTGGGTGCCTGGAACTCGCTGCCGGAAGAGGTGGTGGAAGCAGGGACGATAGTGACATTTAGGGGGCATCTTGACAAATACATGAATAGGATGGGAATAGAGGGATACGGACCCCGGAAGTTCAGAAGATTTTAGTTTAGTCGGGCAGCATGGTTGGCACAGGCTTGGAGGGCCGAAGGGCCT
Source organism: Scyliorhinus canicula (assembly GCF_902713615.1). Taxonomy (NCBI): domain Eukaryota; kingdom Metazoa; phylum Chordata; class Chondrichthyes; order Carcharhiniformes; family Scyliorhinidae; genus Scyliorhinus; species Scyliorhinus canicula. The sequence goes on along the minus strand of NC_052152.1, from coordinate 207,489,828 downwards.
GTTCCTGTGCTGTACTTTTCTTTGTTCTTTGTAAAGGTTTAGGGAGGGAATTCCCAAACTTAGGGCTTAGGAAACAAGGTTGTCAATTGCAGAGTGATTAAAATTGGGGAAGCCCAATAAGTGGAAACGCAATGCAATACGTGTCGCTCTCAGCATTGTCACAGGGATAACACTTTGAGTCAGAAGGTCATAGGTTACATACAAACAAACCAACCAGGAGTAGGAGAAGGCCATTCGACCCCTTGGACCTGCTCCACCATTCAACAGGATCACAGCTAATCTGAATGTAACCTCAACTCCACATTCCCATCTAACCCCCCCCCCCCCCCATAACATTTCACCTCCTTGCTTATGAAGAACTCTGCCTTAAAAATATTCAAGGACTCTGCTTCCACCGCCTTTTGCGGGTGTTGCAAACAGTTACAAAGGTTCAAATTAAAATTAAATAAAAACAATAAAATAAAGTTCTGCAGCCCACGGGTTTTAACTGAAGGCACAGACTAGAAGGTTCGATCGAACCGGTGTATTTCAAAGCTTCATGTCCAAAAGTGATCACCACCTACAAAGACCTCAACTTCAGCAGTAAAGGTCCTTAAATCTCTCACACCCAGTTTAATCCCTGTTATTTTGATCCTACCCTACCCCTCACTGTCTGTCTGTCTTGTGCGTGTGTGGGTGGAGGGTAGGACGTTGTGAGGGTAATAATTATACCGTTGTGCTGTTATTACTATTACACGTTTATCTCTTCTCTTGTCATGAATAAACAATTGTTAAAAATGTTTTACTTACAAATCTGGTGCCTGTAAGTCTTTGGAGCAGTCAGCGGTCAAAGATCTCAGGAAAATGAAGTCTATGCGAAGCAGGCCCACCAAGGATCTTCCATATCATCGCTGCAACCAAGTGGGACATATGGCTGGAGCTTGTTGGAGCAAAGAGAACAAATGCAAAAAGTGTGGTTAAGTCAAAGCATGTTGGTCACGCCAACCTTCATCAGCACAAAAGAAGTGTACTTGGAAAAATACTACCACGTTTACTGGGCGAGTTTACAAGTTCAATGATCCAACTGAAGACTCACCGAGTACCAAAGCATCAAGTCAGCTTAAGGAAGTTAAACTCGGCCTTCTGGCAATTCAAGGAGACCAGCAATGGTTTTGGATCTATCCAAAATTAAACTGTTAAGATGGAAGTGGGTATGGATGCTGCAGTATCACTTATACCTGAATCGATATACTATCCAAAATTGAAGTGTCTGCCATTGCCACCATCTGATGTGGTCTTGAGGACATATACCGAGGAGGTTGAGCCACTAAAAGGCTTCATCAAGGTGACGGTGGAAGTTATTGAGCAGAAAGTAGAATAGCCTCTTTACATTGTTCAAGGAAACTTTCCAGCATTGTCTGGGAGATATTGGTTAAGGAAGATTAAGCTAAACTGGGCCATTGTGAACCAACTTGTTGATTCTACAAACGATCTCAATCACTTCTAAGAAAGTATGCAAAGGTATTCGAGGAGTCACTTGGATCCATGACGAAGGTCAAAGTGAAATTCATGTTATAGGCAGACAGCGTGTCTAAGTTTTTGAAAGCACGTACCAGACCCTATGCTATTCAACCTAAAGTGGAAGAAGAACTTGTGAGGTTACTGAAGACAGGAGTCATTGAGCCTGTTATCACCAGCGATTGGGCAACCCCAATCGTTCCTGTCTTAAAGAAGGATTGTTCGGTACGAATACGCGGAGATTTCAAAAGGACTATCAACACTGTCTTATGTGCTGTTCAATACCCTCTGCCATTTATCGAAGATCTTTTTGCCGGCCTCTCAGGCGGACAAAAACTTAGCAAAATTGATCTCTCCAAAGCTCATCTGCAAATGAACGAAACTATTGAGTCTCAACCATTACCGACCATAGTAACACACAAAGGTCTGTTCTGGAATCGGAGGCTTCCGTTTAGGATAACGTCAGCACCAACTTCCAACGATCAATGGATCAGGTTTTGAGTGGCTATCAGGTGTGCAATGCTACCCGGACGACATTTTGATGATATGTTCGAATGATGTAGAGCAGGTAAAGAACCTAGAAGCTACTCTTGCAAGGCTGCAACTACATTATCTCAGGGTCAAGAAAGAGGAGCGTGAATTTTTAAAATCTTCTATTCGCTGTCGTGGACACATCATCGACCAAGACCGTCTTGACAAAGAACCTAAGAAGGTGTCGGAGATCCCGGATGTTCCACTCTCGCAGAACGTGACTCAGTTAAGGACATTTCTAGGAATTTAAAATTACTCTGGAAAGTTTGTACCGCACTTAGCAATGAGGTTGACGGCATTACACACGTTGCTTTATAACAAACAAGCTTGGCTCTGGACAAAGGATTGTGAGGATGCTCATCACAATGTCAAAAGAAATTACAGGAATCGTAATTATTGGTCCATTAGAACCCAAAACTAAAGCTGCAGCTTCTGATGCAGCAACCGGTGGCGTTGGAGCAGTTGTCTCATATATAATGCCTCAGGCGAAGAGCGACTAATAGCATTTGCGTCCAGGACGTTGATGAGAGCTGAGTCCAACTATGCTCAACTTGAGAAAGAAGCTGTCAGCATTGTTTTTAGTATTTGAAAGTTCCACCATTATTTATATGGCCGTCAATTTACTCTATTAACCGACCATTCTAAACAACACTCTTTGGGCCATATAAGGGGATCCCTTTGCTCGCTGTTAGTCGATTACAACATTGGCCGTTCATCTCGCCAGCACATGGTTATGTCATTGAATGTCATAGATCTGAACAGCACTCGAACGCTTTGTCTGGATTGCCGCTGCAAGATCAACAATGTCAAAAAGATTAGCACGAACCTGATGAGCTATTCAACAACATATTCTCTCTGACCCTTATGGAAAATGTTCTGATGATGTCTTCTCAGGAGTGGAAATTTACCCAAACAGATCCGGTAATGGGGAAGGTGTTGGACATGATTCAAAAAGGCACTGTAAACACAAGATAACAGAAAGAATCCAGATATTAAACCCTATCTTACCATTGTTCGGATCCTGGATCACCAGACCTCAACATTTGCAGAATACTGGACAGAAACCCCAATATTTAATTTAATTTGTAAGACTGTGAGGAAAGGATACTTCACTCCAAGAGCAATTGCACAAAGAAATAGGGATATGGTAATAGTGAAACAAGCTTTATCACGAACACAATGGGTGAAATCTAATGGTCGTGCGATGCGGCTGATAAATCTCACGAGAGGCTTCTAACAAGATCTTGCAAGGTATTGCAATCTGGATCCCACCTATTAAAGTGATGCAGTAAAGAGCACTTTGATATGCACTCACTGGAATTACCCAGACGGGGGATCTAACGGCGTGTCTCAGAGACCCCGAGCGAGCGCCGCTCTCCACAAACTGGGACCAGGCGTACCGGCAATTGGGGGGTCTCCCAAGGGATCGGGGGTCCCTGGGTGAATGGGCTCTCGGCACGGCCATACCCTGGCACCCTGATGCCACCTGAGCACCCTGGCACTGTCGGTGTGGCACCATGGGGGTGCCCTGCCCTTATTATGTGGGGTGTGGAGATGATTCTCCAGCTTGGATCCTCAGTGCAGGAAATGGGACTAAGTACAGCCTCGGTGGGGCGTTCCCTGCTGAGGTTCCAAAATGACACGGAGTCCTGTTAGATAACGGAGTTTTTTTTGGCACTGCGAGCATCGGGAAATATGCGATTACATGCCCTCAATACGGGACCCTGTTTAATTTCCGTTAAATCGCACTCAGTCTAACCAGTTAAAAAATTCTAAAAATGTAAATGAAACGCTAACTCCTAACTGCTATATCCACTTTTATATCCACTCAAGCAAATCCCTTTTCAGGTCAAAATTCACTTTTAAATACAGTTAGCAGGCACAGGGTTACCTTCTGTACGCTTGAATATTGGTCTTTTTAAAAGACTGTTTGGAGAAAGAGTAAAACTAATCAGAAAACAGCCTACAGTTCCTTGTCTTTCTCAGACTACTGCTTAACCTGCCAGCCTTTGGCAAAAGCTTCTGGCCTGTTCACAGGTAAATCTTTAACTGAACTGAACTCAATGCCTGACTGCTTCAGCCCCTAGCTCCTCCCATTAACTACATCACCTTACTAAAGATAAAACACAATGGGCTGGATTCTCCGCTGTCGGGATTCTCCGCTGTCGGGATTCTCCGCTGTCGGGATTCTCCGCTGTCGGGATTCTCCGTTGCGCCAGCAGCCCGGGGGTTTCCCCGACGGCATGGGGCTGCACAATGGGAAAACCCATTGGCTGTCTGGCGAGACGGAGAATCCCAGGGGCGTTCTGGTGCGGCGGGATGGAGAATCTCACCCAATGTCTCGAATTATCTACTCCCCGGGGAACGTTTCTTATATGAACAAAAGTCCCTTTACCCTTACTTTTAGGATGCTTTAATTATCCCTTTTGCAGCCACAAAGCCTGGTTGTCTTTCAAACCAGGATTTTTAAAGAAACATGACTGCCACAATCACTGGCTATTAACCCTGACTGCAGTAATTACATATAATACAATATTTCTAAAATTCCAACATTCATCACACCAGACACCTTGAGTTGACAGTACAAAATGGAGTATTGTTGTGGAGTATTAATCATTCTGCCGTGGCTACAAAGTAGAATCCTCGAACAGCTGCACGCGGGCCATTCCGGTGTAGTGAGGGTGAAACATAGAAACATAGAAAATAAAAGCAGGAGGAGGCCATTCGGCCCTTCGAGCCTGCTCTGCTATTCATTATGATCATGGTTGATCATCAAACTCAATAGTCTGATCCCCCCTGCCCCCCATATCCTTAATATCCAACGCCCTAAGTGCGATATCTAACTGCTTCTTGACAACATACAATATTTTAGTCTCAACTGCTTTCTCTGGTAACAAATTCCACAGACTCACCACTCTCTGGGTGAGGAAATCTATCAACATTTCAGTTCTGAATGGTCTACCCCGTATCCTCAGACTGTGACCCCTGGTTCTGGACACGCCCACCATCGGGAACATCCTTCTTAGATCTACCCTGCCTAGTCCTGTTAGAATTTTATAGGTTTCTCTGTCATACCCCCTGAACTCCAGCGAATACAATCCTAATCGACTCAATCTCTCCTCAAACATCAGTCCTACCATCCCAGGAATCAGCCTGGTAAACCTTCTCTGCACTCCCTCTCGAACAAGAACCTCCTTCCTCAGATAAGGAGACGAAAACTGCGCACAATACTCCAGGTGTGGCCTCACCAAGAATGAAAAAGTTGACGAGAAGGTAATTCTAGTGGCCCGGGTTGGATGTCCAATAATGGAGAAGGTGGGGTTGTTATGCCAATCCTGCGCTGACCAATTATTGTCTGCACGTTATGAACGTAGAACATAGAACAGTACAGCACAGAACAGGCCCTTCGGCCCTCAATGTTGTGCCGAGCCATGATCACCCTACTCTCAAACCCACGTATCCACCCTATACCCGTAACCCAACAACCCCCCCCCCCCCCCAACCTTACTTTTATTAGGACACTAAGGGCAATTTAGCATGGCCAATCCACCTAACCCGCACATCTTTGGACTGTGGGAGGAAACCGGAGCACCCGGAGGAAACCCACGCACACAGGGGGAGGACGTGCAGACTCCACACAGACAGTGACCCAGCCGGGAATCGAACCTGGGACCCTGGAGCTGTGAAGCATTTATGCTAACCACCATACTACCTATGCACATATTTTATAGAACCATAGAATTCCCACAGTGCAGAAGGAGGCCATTTGACCCAATGAGTCTGCACCGAGTCTCTGAAAGAGCCCCCGACCTACACCATCTCTGCTGTGCTATCCCTGTAATCCTGCCTAACCTTTGGACACAAAGGGGCAATTTATCATGGACAATCCACTAAACTTGCACCTCCTTGGACTGTGGGAGGAAACTGGAGTAACCGGAGGAAACTGGAAAAAAGTGTAGAATCTGATGATGAATGAATTTGGCGTTGGCACGCTGACCTATTATTGTCGGCAGGTTGTGAGAGTACAGAATCGGTACCAGATGTTTACGCCACAGCGAGTATGGGCAGTGTCATGCCCGACATGCCCGACTTGAGGACGACAGCTGCTGAAATGACAGAATCTGTTACAACAGAATCATCCACACAACCAGAGACAGTTTCTGAGTTGGTTCCACCAGATGTTACACCAACCAGTGTACATGAAGACACTCCTCGTACCCCTAAGAGCCAAGTTCCTGAATGTCGTGTTCTGCCAAAATGAGACAGATGTCCACCCAAGAGAATGTCTTACTAAAGGTAAAGTCACCATAGACCCAGGTGACCATAGGCTGCACTGCCCTTTGAGAGGGAGAGCTGACTAGTGGTGATCTAACCTGAGGGTCACCACACCTCAGGCAAGGGCCAAGGCTGAGAAATTGGGCCCTTCATGGATAACCCCAAGCGGTACGGGAACTGAACCCCCGCTGCTGGCCTCGCTCTGCATCACAAATCAGCCTAGCCAACTGAGCTAAACCGAACCAACTCAACCTCTCCTCAACGTCAGTCCCGCCATCCCAGGAATCAGTCTGGGAAACCTTTGCAGCATTCCCTCCATAGCAAGAATATCCTTCCTCAGATAAGGAGACCAAAACTGAACACAATACTCCAGGTGTGGCCTCACCAAGGTCCTGTATAATTGCAGCAACACATCCCTGCTCCTGTACTCAAAACCTCTCGCTGTGAAGGCCAGCGTACCATTTGCCTTCTCTACCTCCTGCTGCACCTGCATGTCTACCTTCAGTGACTGGTGTACAAGGACACCCAGGTCTCATTACACACTCACTTCTCTCTCTCAATATATAGCCATTTAGATAATAAACTGCCTTCCTGTGTGACTACCAAAGTGGATAATGTCACATTTATCCACATTATACAGCATCTGCCATGCATTTGCCCACTCACTCAGCCTGTCCAAATCACACTAAAAGATCTCGGCATCCTCCTCACAGCTCACCCTCCCACCCAGCTTTGTGCCATCTATAAATTTGGAGATATGACATTTTGTTCCCTCATCTAAATCATTAATATATATTGTGAATAGCTGAGGCCCCCACACTGATTCCTGCGGTACCCACTAGTCACTGTCTACCATTGGGAAAAAGAACCGTTTATTCCTATTCTTTATTTAGTGTCTGCCAACCAGTTTTCTATCCATCTCAACACACGACCCATAATCTCATGTGCTTTAAATTTTACAAGTTAATCTCTTATGTGGGACTTGGTTGAAAGCCTTCTGAAAGTACAAATAAACCACAGCCACTGGCTTCTCCTCATCAACTCTACTAGTTACATCCTCGAAGAATTCCAGTCGATTTGTCAAGCATGATTTCCCTTTTGTAAATCTATACTGACTCCGTCCGATCGTGTCACTGTTCTCCAAGTGTTAAGTCTTTTCGAACAGACTGTAGCATTTTCCCCATGACCGAGGTCAGGTTGACTGGTCTATCATAGAAGATACAGTGCAGAAGGAGGCCATTCGGCCCATCGAGTCTGCACCAGCTCTTGGAAAGAGCACCCTACCCAAGGTCAACACCTCCACCCTATCCCCATAACCCAGTAACCCCACCCAACACTAAGGGCAATTTTCGACACAAAGGGCAATTTATCATGGCCAATCCACCCAACCTGCACATCTTTGTGACTGTGGGAGGAAACCGGAGCACCCGGAGGAAACCCACACACACACGGGGAGGACGTGCAGACTCCGCACAGACAGTGACCCAAGCTGGAATCGTACCTGGGACCCTGGAGCTGTGAAGCGATTGTGCTATCCGCAATGCCACCGTGCTGCCCTATAAATCCCTGTTTTCTCTCTGCCTCCCTTTTTAAATAGTGGGATTACATTAGCTACTGCGCAATCTGTCGGGACTGTTCCAGAATCAACGCATCCACTATTTCTCAGGCCAACACCATTTCCCTACTGATACTGATTTACTTCAGCCCATCCCTCTCACTAAATCCTGTGTTCCCCAACACTTCTGGTATCTTATTTGTGTCCTCCTTTGTGAAGCCAGAACCAAAATATATATTTAGTTGCTCAGCCATTTCTTTGTTCCCTGTTATAAATTCCCCTGATTCTGACTATAAGGGACCTACATTTGTCTTCTCCAATCTGTTTCTCTTCACAAACCTATGGAAACTTTTCCAGTCAGTTTTTATGTTCTCTGTAAGCTTATTCTTGGACTCTAGTTTCCCTTTCTTAATCAATCCCTTGGCCCTCCTTTGCTGAATTCTAAACTGTTCCCAATTCTCAGGACTGCTGTTTTTGTCTGGCCAATTTGTTTGCCTTTTCCTTGGATCTAATATTATTTCTAATTTCCCTTGTAAGTCATGGATTGGCCACTTTTCCCATTTTACTTTTACTCCAGATGGGAATAAACAATTGTTGCAGTTCGCCCTTGAATGTTTGGCATTGCCTATCCATCGTTATCCCTTTAATCCATCATAGTCAACTTCGCCTCAAATCATTGTTGTTTCCTTCATTAAGGTTCAAATCCCTAGTCTGAGAATCAACTACGTCACTCTCCATCTTAATGAAAAGTTCTTCTCAACAGTCAGGTCAGTGAGAAATTAACTATTTTAATCATTAGTTGATGAGAGTAGGATCTGAAGTCTTATCTTCAACTGGTGGTCCATTTGGTTTTGACACCCACCAACAAATGTAATCGTTTTTTGTTCAGCTTCTAGAACTAAGTGTTTGTGATGATTCAGCTGTTTGAAATAGACAAACATCAGGACAATGAGCAGGTGTAGGTCATACAGTTTCTTGGGTCCATTCAGTAGAATCATGTTTGAATTTACCTATCAATTACAAACTCCTGCTCTATCCCCAAATTCCTGATGCCCTGACCATCCAAATATCTATCAATCTCAGCCCTGGATATACTCAATGACTGAACATTCACTGCCCTCTGGAATTGGGAATCCCAAAGATTCACAACTCTTTGAGTGACGAAATGTATTTCTCATCTCAGTTCCAAGTGACCAGCCCCTTATTTTGAGACAGTGACTTTAGTCTCTATATCCAGAGGAGACAGCATTTCAGCATCTACCCTGTCAAGCCCTTGAACAATCATTCATGTTTCAATGAGATCTCATTCTCCTAAACTCCGGAGATTATAGACCCAGTTTACTCAACCTGTCCTCGTAGGACAACTATCTCAACCTAAGCACCAATCTCATTGTTCCTTCTCAATGCAAGTATGTTCTTCCTCAGGAAAATCTAAACACAGCACATTCCAGCCTGGTGTGGTACCACCAATGTTATAGAAAACTTCAGCAAGATATATTGACTCTTAGACTTGAACCCTCATAGAATAAAGGTGAATATGTCTGGTGGTATAGTGGTAATGTCACTGAACTAGTTACCCACAGGCTTGGGCTAATGATCTGGGGCATGAGTTTAAATCTCACCGTGGCAGCTTGGGGAATTTAAGTTCAATTGGTTAAAAATCTGGAATTGAAATAGTGATCTGAAAACTGCCATTGATTGTTGTAAAATAAACCCCCCCTGGTTCATTAATCTTGTCTGGTGTACATGTGACTCCAGACCTCAGCAACATTCTTCACTATTTTTTGCAGTGGCTGGTTTAGCACACTGGGCTAAATCGCTAGCTTTTAAAGCAGACCAAGGCAGGCCAGCAGCACAGTTCGATTCCCATACCAGCCTCCCCGAACAGGCGCCTGAATGTGGTGACTAGGGGCTTTTCGCAGTAACTTAATTGAAACCTACTTGTGACAATAAGCGATTTTCATTTCATTTTCAGTGGTGTGGCAAGATGCTCAGCTGAAGGGCAAATAGGGATGGGCAACAAATGCTGGCCCAGCCCAGCGATGTTCCCATCCCATCAAAGAATAAAAATCATACCTTTTCTCTTCTTAATTGCTGGCTGCACCTGCACTTTAACATCTGTGATTTGTGTACAAGGGCTCTCAAATCCCTCTGCAGAACAGCATTTAATAATCCCCGGTCCTTTAAAAAATATTCTGCTTTTTTATTCTTCCTTGTCAAATCAATAATCTCGGTCATTGAGGATCAAATGCATTCAGATCTGATGGACTAGATGGCCTCCTCTGCTGTGTCATTCTATGATCTGCAGACTCACATCTTTTGATCTATGAAAGTGACTGAGGCCATTACTGATATCTGACTAGACTGAGTCGGAACCTGAAAAGTAAAATATCTCTCGTCCTTCAAAGGATCAATGATTTCTCTAAAGCTTAGAAATACAGAGCTACAACCTGGCCTCTGTACTAATTAAATAACCTGCCTGCAAATTGCAAACAGCGAGGAAACAGTCATTATTCATAATTATTCCCCCCCAAAATTACTTACCTTCTATGGCGTGATTCAACAGAAAGATTTCTATGTGTCACTTTGGGCACATGTGGCGGGGCGTTTCTTGATGGTCACGTTGGCGAGATTACGGCCCCCATTCAAATGCACCAAAAATGAGCCCCGCGAGATTCTCGCCATTCCTGGCTCCCCCGCCATCTAATTCGCCAGACTCAAGCTTCAGCTTCTCGTGCTAACAAGGCGGAACTGCTTTTAAACGCTCCCTCACCACTCACTCCCGGTAAACACACAAGCCTGGCAGCGCGCAGACCTGCTCCTCACTTTGCGGATGCCAACCTCACAAGACTTCTCGATACCTTCGATGTGAGACGGGACACCCGGTTCCCCCGAGGGGGTGGGAGGACCAGCAGCAGGGTCAGCAATGCCACCTGGGGGGCAGCGGCAGTGGCTGACAGTGTGGGCAGCATACCCAGGAGGACTGCTGTCCAATGTCGGAAGAAGAACAACAACTTCCACTGAGCTGCAAGGGTAAGTTACCCCCCACAAATCACTGGCTGACACCTCACACCCTCCCCACATCCGATCTTTGTGCTTGTTCCTCAGCACCTCTTGGCACCCATTAGCACAACCCCTTCATGTCCAGGTGCGGTGCCGACACATGCCACTTGCTATAGACCCCCTGACTCACAATGACCTCTCTTTGTCCCCGCAGGGGAAGATAGCCCATAATAAGCAGGAAAAGGCCAAGACGGGGCACAGGATGCCAGAGATCCAAGTCCTCACCCCTTATGAGGAAAGGGTCCTGTAAATCGGGGGGTTGCCTGAGGAGAGAGCAGTCACTGACAGCGGGGTTGGCCTGTGCCACAGAGGTGAGGATCCACTGCCCCTTCACCCAGGTGACCCGTCTCAAGTGAGTTGTTCATGCCAGACAAAACGATCCTTCCCTCTTACTGACTACACATCCATTGTCTCTCAGGAGCTCCATCTGATGGATCCGGGCCATTCAGGGTGTTGTTTCTCCTCCCCCCCCCCCCCCCCCCCCCCCCCCCCCGCCGCCACCCAAGAGTCCACCTCTGAGGAGACCACCATTAATGTGTCACAGCTATCACCCCCTCCTTCCATCAGCACAGAGACACACACCTCGGTGGCCGATATTAGTGGACAGGCTTCTGGGGCACAATCAGGTGGGCGCCACACAGTTGCTGATGCACATCAGGTAGAAGCAGGAGCATCAAAGAGTGACGGCAGTCAGAGGTCTGCTGGATCCCAGGACTCAGCTGGGTCCCAGCCAGGGTCCCAGCCTCTGGACAAGGTTCTCCCAGAGCTGATGCAGATGACAGGACACAGCTGTGATATTCAGGAGGGGATGTCAGCATCACTTCAGTGACTGCACAGCCAACCGGAGGAATCCCAGAGGCTTTGGGCGTAGGAGATGATACCGACAATGTGTGGAACTGAGGCCAACACTGCTAGAATGGCGATTGCAGTGGAAAGCCTGGAGCATGTGCTTTTGAAACTCACCATTATCCTTAGAATTCCCCCTATACCAAAAAGGGCCAACATTCTAAATGGTGAACAGGGATTCTCAGTCCCTGACTCCGAAGCAGGCTTCAGGGGGTGCTATTCAGGTCAAACTATATTTTCAAGTTATCCCCCGGTATAACCCATACCTTCACCGAAGATTTTATCTACTTACCACTTAGTAGCATCGATGTCCTGAGTCCTGCATTGCTAAGTAAGTAAAGTAGATTTTAGGAATAACCACTATTTCAGATTAAATTAAGCTATTTTGTTATTATATTTTTTCTTTTAAAAGCTGCAAACACTTTCTCTACAGAAAGGTAAAAAGATCTTGCTTCTGGATACTTCCTGTTGGTTGAAGGGACCTTCAGGCCCACCTTGACACTCAATCTTCTTTAAAGTCTGGTCTTCTTGTGATGTATTCGCTGGTTAGCTTGGTTGCTGTGTCTTGTCGACCCCATGTACTGAGCTATAAGAGCTAACTCTGCTGGCTATCACTGAGCTGACTCTGACTCCTGTTTAAATTCTAGTCTTCCTTAGATGTATTAGCTTATTTAAGCTCAGCTGCTTATCTTATCTTTCGCATGACCGAGCTGTGAGAGCTGAATATGCTTCTCTCCTCTCTCTGAGTTCTTTGAGTTCTGATTCTGCTTCTGGTCTCTGGGTTTATATTCTCTTTCTAGCAATTATGAAGTTTTTATTACCTTATTGTAAATTAACTTATTTCACTTTGATTGTTAAAACGTATCTTTGATCTAAACATTCTAATACAACTAATTATTCATTTTGGGCATAATCTCACCTCTCAGATATGATTAAATTGTCCTTTGTGATGTTGAAAGTTCCTTTGTGATATTCAAAATGCTTTGGTTTCAATAGAGGTGTTACTTTTAATTCATGTCATTTCAATAGTTTAATTTTCCAATTGTCCCCAGCTGATAACTTTGCCTTTGATTTTGACTTCAAATTATGTTTCTCGTAGACAGGTTGTCTCCAATTTTCTTTAATTAACCTGATATTAGCAAAATTTCACACTTATAATTGACACCAAATTCAACTGAACCCAATCCTTTCCTTTCTAGCTGTTTACTAAGAGAATTAATTTCAATGAAGGCGTGAAACCTTTGCTTTTAGCTGTATGCTAAAATTTCACTTGGTTATGACTTGAAAGACCTGCCTGCTTTAAACGTTCATCACCTAATTCAATTGAAACTCTCATCCATGCTTTTCCAGATGCTTCCTAAGATAGTTACATTCAATGAAGATGTGAGCCATTGTTTTAGCTTAATACAAGAATCTTGTGTGTTTGCTAAGCTTGCTTGTGAGAAAGAATCTGCATTTTATAATCCTGCTCTTTGCAGCTGCTATTAACCTTTCGTGGGATCTTTCCCTGTATCCTCTCATGTTTCTCTCAGACCAGACATTGCCAGACTTCCATGTTTCAAATGACACATTTTACTGTATTTTCAAGAAGGCATACAGCATGCTTGCCTTCATCGGACGGGGTATTGAGTACAAGAGTCGGCAGGTCATGTTACAGTTGTATCGGACTTTGGTTAGGCCACATTTGGAATACTGCGTGCAGTTCTGGTCGCCACATTACCAGAAGGATGTGGATGCTTTGGAGAGGGTGCAGAGGAGGTTCACCAGGATGTTGCCTGGTATGGAGGGTACTAGCTATGAAGAAAGGCTGAGTAGATTAGGATTGTTTTCATTGGAAAGACGGAGGTTGAGGGGAGACCTGATTGGGGTCTACAAAATTATGAGAGGTATGGACAGGGTGGATAGCAACAAACTTTTTCCAAGAGTGGGGGTGTCAGTTACAAGGGGTCACGATTTCAAGGTGAGAGGGGAAAAGTTTAAGGGAGATGTGCGTGGAAAGTTTTTTACGCAGAGGTTGGTGGGTGCCTGGAATGCTTTGCCAGCGGAGGTAGTAGAGGCGGGCCCGATAGCATCATTTAAGATGCATCTGGACAGATCTATGAAAGGGTGGGGAACAGAGAGAAGTAGACCTTGGAAAATAGGCAACAGGTTTAGATAAAGGATCTGGATCGGCGCAGGCTGGGAGGGCCGAAGGGCCTGTTCCTGTGCTGTAATTTTCTTTGTTCTTTAACACATGATCTCTGTGTTTTGACTGGTGGTGTCCAAGCCTCAGTCTATGATGACCCTTGGCTGAGGGCCTCGACATCATGTGCCAGTCAGAGTGATGTGTTCTAGAAGCAGGTGGACATTGCTGGGGCATTGCAGAGCGTGAACCAGTCACTGAGGAACATCACTGAGGGTGGCAACACCATTGGGCAGATAGTGGAGAGCTGTCAGGACTGGCAGAGACTGATGACCCAGAGGCACCTGGAGCTCACTCCAGCTGCCCCTCTGTCTCACGGAGTCCTCCAGGGCTCTACGGGCACCATCAGGGAGGAGGAAGTGCTGGAGGCCAAGGCGTGCTGCCAGCAGACTTGAGCAGAAACTGAGGAGCCACCAGAGGTTTCCTCACAGCGAGAGACCATCACTCTCCTGCCGTGTATACTGACCTGCTGCCAGTCTGACAGCGCCCACACAGGCCCATCACCCTGGAGTGATGTTACACAGACCCTAGAGGGTGGAATACGGTGGTTGGATGAGGGGCTGATGTGATGAGAAGGTGGGAAATAGGGGGATTGGGGAGGAGGAGGGAAATGGGGAGAGGGGGAAGGAGGTAAATCGGGGAGGGGAAGGGGGATTGGGGGAAGGAGGGAAATGGGGGTGGAGAGGTTGAGCTGACGGACACAGCCTTGTCCTATACAAGTCTGGAGATGATGAGGGCCTCCCTGGTCCACCGCGAATTTCGGACCCTCCATCCTCCGGCTCCTCCTTGGGCTGGTCCTCAAGCCCCTCCTCGTCTCGACTCCTCCTCCTCCTCAGACAAGGCCTCATGTTCCCCCTCCTCCTCCACCACCATGTCGCCTCACTGCTGTGACAGGTTGCAGAAGGCACAGCAGATCACCACAAATCGAAAGACCGTCTGGCGTGTGCACTGCAGTCACCACCAGAGCCATCGAGGATCAGACTTGCATTTTGAGCATTCTGATGCACCATTCAGTGACATCACGGATGGCAGCCTGGACCTCATTATAATGGGTCTCCGCCTTGGTCCTCCGCACCAGCATCATCCGCCAGGATCTTCGCGAGTATCCCTTATTTCCAATGAGCCAACTCCGAGTGCCCCAGGATGTAGCTGTCATGCACACTCCCTGGGAAGTGTGCACACACATGCATGATCTGGAGGTGGTGGTTGCACACAATCTGAGCATTTAGGGAGTGGAACCCCTTCCTGCTAATTAAGGACAGTCCTGGGCACCCCGGTGTGTGCAGGGCGATAGGAGTGCCATCGATTACCCCTGGACCTGGGGCATCCCGGCAATGGCAGCAAATCCTACAGCCCAGGTATCTTGCTGAGCCTGGCCCAGCTCAGATACAATAAAGTCGGATGCCCCGGTATACAGAGCATCTGTCACCTCCTGGATGCATCTGTGGGCTGTGGATTGTGAAATGCAACACAGGTCCCCTCTCGAACTCTGGAATGAACGAGTGGCATAGAGGCTGAGGGTCGCGGTGACCTTCACAGCCATTGGGAGTGGGTGTCCTCCTCCTTCGTGCAGTGCCAAGAGCACGCTGCAGTGACACTTTCCTGAGACGGAGTCTTCTGCTGCATATACTGACCATCAGCTCGTTGAAGGAGCATCACTGGCATCTTGCTCTGGGTTCTCCCAAGGACTGAAGGGCCACTGTACATGGGGTGCTGTCTCCAACCTGCACCAACGCTGCTGCCTCCTCCTGTGTCTGGCTGCCTCGGCTGCCACCAGCACCACGAGCACAGCCACTGCGGGATCCACACCAGCAACCATTTTGGTGTCTGTATGGAATTGGAAACAGAGAGAGACTGACAATCTGTTCGGACTTCCACCCAGGGACCCTCAATTCTCCCAGGCCTGCCACACCGTTATGTGTCCCGCCTTCTCTGAGTGCCATCCAGCGAGCCACTTGCACTGGCAACTCGCTCTGCGTACTCACCCCCCCCCCCCCCCGGCCACAGCAGAATCCCCTCGAACCCAGACCTCTGCCGGCAACATTGCTGAGGCCGAGCTCAGCTCCTCTCCCCTGATCCACACACTTACCCGGTGATCTCAAGTTGATCCCTGGTGCTGAAGCCCAGCTCATTCCTGTTGGATTTTTGGCTGCCTCTATGGTGCTGACACTCCGAGAATTCAGACAAACTGTTCAGGCTTCAACGTTTGATTACGATTCCGTGCACTAATCATCTTCTGAGGTATGGCACGTGTACCCTCAAGAAGGCACTTGAGAGTTGAGAATATTTTATTTATTAAATGGTTAACAGTAACAAATATTTGAAAGTCAACTATGTAACATTCCACAAATCAGACTAACCATTAAACAACAAGGAAACGTCACCGTTCCATATTGGTATCAACACAAAACCACATCAGCTCATTGTCACAAAACAAACACACGGTATCGCCCCTCACAGGTTCCTCAACAGAAACGGAGGATAAGCCTGAGAATGTGTTCTCATGTCCAGGACTTTGTCGGAGAAATGATCTGTCCTCAATGTGTGATTTGTTCCACGTATCAGAGCCATTCTCCATCCAGGAGCTGTATCTGTGCCGGCCCCTCCCACACGGCCCAATCTCACCGCAACCAAATCCCGGCATCTGCATATTCCACTGGCGCTCATGGTTCAGTTGAGCATCCTTGACTCCCAGCGTGTTTAACCCGTGGTGACGTGCCAGTTACACGCAGCACTCACCAACAACAAAAGCATCAGCAATCTGCAAAAATATTTCTTCAACATCTTCATCAGAATCAAGGTCGCGCACCAGGTCCAGCAGCGTCTTCTTGCTTCAAACCGGATTGCCTTCTGGATTCATCCGTCCCCCTGAGGCCACTGTTCCAGGACCCAGGTATCGGAGAAAAAATTGTCCTTCTTTCTGGCTACAGAAAGGAAGTAACAGCAACAACAGCCTCCAGGCATCAGCAGCCACCAGCCTCCAGGCATCAGCAGCCACCAGCCTCCAGGCATCAGCAGCCACCAGCCTCCAGGCATCAGCAGCCACCAGCCTCCAGGCATCAGCAGCCACCAGCCTCCAGGCATCAGCAGCCACCAGCCTCCAGGCATCAGCAGCCACCCGCCTCCAGGCATCAGCAGCCACCAGCCTCCAGGCATCAGCAGCCACCAGCCTCCAGGCATCAGCAGCCACCAGCCTCCAGGCATCAGCAGCCACCAGCCTCCAGGCATCAGCAGCCACCAGCCTCCAGGCATCAGCAGCCACCAGCCTCCAGGCATCAGCAGCCACCAGCCTCCAGGCATCAGCAGCCACCAGCCTCCAGGCATCTGCAGCCACCAGCCTCCAGGCATCAGCAGCCACCAGCCTCCAGGCATCAGCAGCCACCAGCCTCCAGGCATCAGCAGCCACCAGCCTCCAGGCATCAGCAGCCACCAGCCTCCAGGCATCAGCAGCCACCAGCCTCCAGGCATCAGCAGCCACCAGCCTCCAGGCATCTGCAGCCACCAGCCTCCAGGCATCAGCAGCCACCAGCAGGAGTAAGCAGCAAACACAACCTGCAAATATTCGTGTTATTGGCAGTATCAAAAATACAGAAGGAAATATAATGAGGACACCAATGGCAACCAGAATACACTCCCCCCGCCCCCCTCCCCCCCAACCCAGCCCATTGGAAAAGGCCACAGGAGGAGGACCAACACTTGGCATGGCAGAGGAGAGAGAGAAAAACATTCCACATCACAGTTCAGTCCAGAACAGATCCGGAACGTTATAAACAAAACCAAACACAGAACGTTTAACATCGAACGAAAACACAAAATAGGCAAGAATATAACGAGGACACCAGCTGCACACCAAAGACAAAATGGAGACATAAAACAAAAAAATACATTACCACCAGCTGCCAAGTCAGCACCCCCTCCCCCCCCCCCCCCCCCACCCACTGTCGCGGCCCCAGCAGCAGTCCCACATTGGTGGAAAGTTGCTAGGAAGCAACGCTAACCACCAGAAAAGGACACTGACATGGGGCACAGCAGAAGAAGGAGAGGGAACACCCCATCCCTTCTCCAGCATGGATCCAGGCAGCAGAAGTGAGAGGGGCCGCAGCTGACAAGCACACAGCCTCCAGGAAAAAGAGCAATACACTATCAATGGTGCAAAAATAACTCACTCCCCACTCTGACGTCCACCCCACCCCCTGACGTCCACCCACCCCCCCCCCCCACCTCCAGACCCTACAGTGGACCTGCAACATTGTTAAGCCAACCACTGGAAGATCTTGCTGACTTGGAGCATAACAGAGGAGAGAGAGAGAGAGAGAGAGAACAAAAACAATTCACCTCCTCCAGACATGGCAACGTCTTCCAGCAACTCCCAGGCCACAGAGGCAGGAGCGGCTGCAACTGGCAAAAAGATCATCTGCAATGAAATGGAACCATCATACAATCCCCCTCCCCCGACAAACATAGACCAAACATAGTGCAAAAGGAAACCAAGGAACACCAGCAACCCACACGTCTCCCATAACGGGAGCAGCAGATGGCCACTGAACATAAAAAGTCAGCGGTAGTCCATGAAAGTCTCCCCCCTGCCCCCCACCTGGGTTGCACAGTCAAGCCAGGCCGCCGCCCCTCCTCTCCTGCAGTATCGGTATCTGATCTTCCATCACCACCCTGTCCGCGAACCGGGCCACAGGAACACAGGGGGCAATAACAGGTGACCAACAGAGTCCAGAACAGAATACACAGTCAACACACAAACAGGCCTGTTAAAAACATTCAGACTGCTCGAGCAAGACCTCCTGCATTCTCAGCCCAGTAGTGGGGCCAACAAAATCCTCTCCTCACTTCAGTCCAGGTAAAAGAGACCGAAAGGCAATTACCTTCTTTCTTCCTTCCCTTCATCCAGAAAACAGCGGGTAAGTCCAAGGGGAAGAGGCAGCAGCAAACAGCAAACAAACTCTCAGCTACAGCAGCCTCCAGGCATCTGCAGCCACCAGCAGGAGCAAACAGCAAACACAACCTGCAGCTGGGAAGTGCTCTCACAATTAACAAGGCTGCTTCCTCATTAGCAATAGCCTTCAGCTGTGAAGCTAGAGGCTGCTCACGGTCATAGAGAATGAAATTGACTTTCAGGAGAGAAGCTCCAGCAGGGCTCTGTCCTGGAAGTGTTTGGCGGGACAGATAAGCGGCAGCCATGGTCACCCCTGTTGAAGGTCTCCACAATATTTGAAGATGGCGTGAAGGCCTCACAGATGCAAAGCACCCCCCCCCCCAGGCCCAGGGTGAACCCCCAACCTAAAAAGCTTCAGACCCCCGACCAAACCAACCCCTGTGAGGGGTCCCCGACCCCTCCCGAGCACTGAGCCAGCAGATCCAGTGCCCTTCAGCTGCACGCCAGGAATAGAAATGGTTACTCACCTCCTCATTTCCCCACAGAAGTCCCCACGCCAGCTTCACGTATTTGAAAAGTACTAAATGACGCCCGCGTGTTTTCTCACTGGCGAGTCGGGCCATTCCCAGGAGGCTGCTGTATTCGACTTCAATCTTGCCGATGAGATTGAAATGAATGCAAATGAGGGTCAATGATATTCTCGCCATTTGTGGGCGTGAACCGGAACTCGTATTCGGGAATGGGCCGGGTGAATTGCAAACTGGCTCGAACCGGAATCTCAATTTTTGCCTATTTCTTTTTTTCTAAATCGTTTTATTGGTATTTTCAAGAATTATAAACAAATATGCACATTGCTGGCCGCGTTCATTCACTGTACAATGCAGAAAGGTTTGTCTTTTCCTTCCCTTGAGTTTTCCTATATACAGTCTGACGCCATCCGGCTCAGGGTGCGGTCCCTGATTTTGGCCTTTTCCGCTGTTTGCCCAGGTGTGCCCAGGCCCACGCCAGGTGCAATGTGGTGGTTACATTGAGCCCTATATCATTGATCGTGTAAAAATATAATACAGTTCAGGAGAATTTTTTTTAACACGCTGTGTTTGATTGGATATTATCCGACTGGAATGTTTTTTCCAGAACCACAAGGTTCCGTTTGAGTTTCACTTTGGATGCTGACAGTGCAGGAAAAAAGATCCAGATGAATCCTCTCCAGAAAAACTGCTGCTAAGCCATTCCAAAGGAGACCCGGCCAACTCTCTCTCTCTAATAAGCCTGTGGGCGTTGGAATCCTGAAAACAGGGTCTGAAGGCGAGCCACAAACTGAGAACAAAGTCTGATGAAACAAAGACGCTGGCTGGATTCCCCATTTCGGAGGCAGAGTGACGGCGCCAATGGAGAATCTGTGGTGCTTCACGATGGGGAAATCGGCGCAAAGCCCTCATCGATTCTGGTACCGGTGAGGGACGAGCATTGGCGCAGCGTAAAACACCAGCGGAACGTGCGGACAATGGCCGGAGAATGGCCGGGTCCATGCACATGCGCAGGGCTGGCAAGCTGCAATCGCGCATGCCTACACCCCCACCGGTCGAGTTGGAGAGCATGGCACCGGCCGTGCTGGACCGCATACCCACCCACTCTGATGCCACAGCCCACCTCCTGGCCACTCCCACCACTCCCCCCGATCCTAGCAGAAGCTCCCCAGCCAGCGGCACGGATCTCTGCTGAGTGTGGCGGCGCTGAACACTGTCCGCTGCCGGCATGCCAGGCCCCCGACTGCTGGGACCCCATGTTGCCCGCACCATTGGGAACTCGGCCTTTGGAAGCAGACCATCCCAGGTGGGCCAGCTGATGGCGCTCCGGCGGGGTTGTGACTGCGCGGGGTGTGTGATCCAATGACGCCATAGAACATAGAACAGTACAGCACAGAACAGGCCCTTCGGCCCTCGATGTTGTGCCGAGCAATGATCACCCTACTCAAACCCACGTATCCACCCTATACCCGTAACCCAACAACCCCCCCTTAACCTTACTTTTTAGGACACTACGGGCAATTTAGCATGGCCAATCCACCTAACCCGCACATCTTTGGACTGTGGGAGGAAACTGGAGCACCCGGAGGAAACCCACGCACACACGGGGAGGACGTGCAGACTCCGCACAGACAGTGACCCAGCCGGGAATCGAACCTGGGACCCTGGAGCTGTGAAGCATTTATGCTAACCACCATGCTACCGTGCTGCCCGTAATTTGGAGCCCGTGACAGCCCGTGCTGCCAATTTGGAGGGGACGGAGAAACGCCAACCGGTATAAAACCGGTGCCTGCCCCGATTTCGGCATCCGGAGCCATTCTCCACCCAATCGCTGCCGTCGGGCTACGGAGAATCCCGCCCTCTGTCTCTCCAGGAATATTCGAGTACAGTCTGGAAAACAGGGACTGTGTTTCCCAGGCTCACTGTGGAGAAAGTCTGCAAGGAACATCATCTGAAACATAGGGCGAAATTCTCCCAACGGGAGACAAAGTGCTGACGCCGGAGTGAAAACAGGAGTGTTCTACTCCGGCGTTGGAGGCCGCTCCTCGGCCCCTATTCTCCCGCCCTCAGGGGGCTAGGAGCAGCGCTGCGTCAATTTCACGTGCCGGGCCTTGGCACTGCGTCAAAGCGGCGCAGCGTAAATGACGCGGCCGGCGGCACTTAAATGACATCACCCGCGCAGTTGCCGTCCTCCCTGCAGGCGCCCCACAAGACATGGAGGATTGATCTTGCAGGGCGGCAGAGGAAAAAGAGTGTGTCCTTTAGAGACACCGGCCCGCCGATCGGTGGGCACCGATCGCGGACCAGACCCCAACTGAGCACCCCTCTGGTGTTCGATCCTCCCTCCCCCCCCACAGGCCGCACATGCAGCGTTCGCGCACTGATCACGCCGGCAGCAGCCAGGTGTGGTTGGCGCCGGCGTGAACCCGTCGGATTGGGCAGGCCGCTCGGCCCATCCGGGCCGGAGAATTGCCGCTCGCCTGTTTGAAACCGTGAGCGGCGATTCTCCGAGCAGTCTGTCGTGAAACGCAGCACGTCGTTTTGGGGGGCATGGGAGAATCGCGTGCAGGTGCCAGGGCAGCATGGCGGGAATCGCCCGGCACTCCCGCGATTCTCCCACCCGGCATGAGGGTCGGAGAATCGCGCCCAAATACACTTTTCTCTTTTTAGTTGCATTTTTCTCCTTTTCTTCTCCTCTGTATTTGTCTGCCTTGTGTGCGTGTGTGTGTGTGTGTGTCTGTGTAGAGGGTACAGGGAGGCAAGTCAAAGTAGGAGTTAGTACTTATTAATATTTAATCAAATTTATTTGCTGCATGTTTAATTAATCTAGTTATAAATAAACAGTAATTGTTTTAACTTATAAACCTGGTGACTATAATTATTGGGCAATGACCATCTCCAACCATACAGAATGGAACCATCTCTCCTTGACATTCAACAGCATTACCATCACTGATATTTTTCATCCTATTTAGTGATTGATAATGTGCTGCAACATGTTGGCAGATCCCATATTATTTTTCTACTCAGCAGGCAGCCTTTGGCTGAGCACTATCAACAATTGAATCTTTGAGATCTATGGCAGTGTCCTCGTTTGCCCTTGTTTTTTTTATTCTTTTACGGGATTTGGGCATCGGCTACAAGATCAACATTTGTTGCCCATCTCGAGTTGCCGTTGACATGAGCGGCTTCAGAGGATGATTAAGAATCAGCCACATTGTTGTGGGTCTGGAGTCACACGTGGACCCGGCCGGCTTTGCAAAGTATCCTACTATTTCCAAGAAATTTATCTGGGATTATCACATTGTTGTTTGTGGGAGCTTGTTTGGCACAAATTGACTGCTGTGTTTCCCAATTTACAACAGTTGAAAATGAAATGAAATGAAATGAAAATGAAATGAAAATCGCTTATTGTCACGAGTAGGCTTCAAATGAAGTTACTGTGAAAAGCCCCTAGTCGCCACATTCCTGCGCCTGTTCGGGGAGGCTGTTACGGCTTTTACAGTTAAAATAAGTCAACATCTTCCGCAGCAGAACGAAGAGACGGAGAGAAGAATAGATGATAAATTGGTGAGCAAAGACTGAAGGCTCAACTTCATAAGGTTTGTGCTTTTCCCAGTGTATAGAATATTCATTTCTGCTGTTATCACTTAGCTGTGTCATGTGATGAAACCATAATTACATTTTTACAGAGCAAAGTATTTCTGCACTGTTAAACCCACAAAATAATTCTGACACATTGTGTACACGTTTCTAAACTCTGGGACCTTCAAAATCACTGACCTTTTTTCAATACACATACAGATCCTTTATTTGTGTTTGCTGGTCATTCTTTAATCATTTTTTGGGTGTTCAGGGAATTTATTGCCAATCCATACTTGAGTTGAAGTTTTGGGAGTGAGCATTCCAACTGAAGCATTTTTCTTCATTCTTGGGATATGAGCTTTGATGGCCAGCTCAGTATTTATTGCCCATTCCTGATTACCCTTGAGAAGGTGCTGGTGAGCTGTCTTCTTCAACCGCTGCAGCCTGTGTGATGGAGGTATACCCACAGCGTTCCAGGCTTTTGGCTCAGTGACAGTGAAAGAACGGTGATGTATTTCCAACTGAGGAAGATGTGTGTTATATTTCTTTGTTGCCGCAAAGAGAAAAAGTATGGAGGTGTCCACACTCTGGATTCTTGTAAAACACGGTGAGAGGGTTATTAAGGGTATGGCTCAACAATTAAGATGGTGATCTGCCCAAAGCCCGGAAGTCACTACACATCACGTGACGTGGAACAAGCAGGAATACATTCCCAGATACATAACACCCTCCCTCTTTACTTCATTACTGCAACAACAACAATTAACATTTATACAACAGATGCCCTAATATGTTGATTCTATACATTGAATACCTACAGTGCAAAAGGAGGCCACTCGGCCTATCGACTCTGCACCGATCCTCAGAAAGAGCACCCTAACTAGGCCCATTCCCCCGCCCTATCCCCGTAACCCCACCTAACCTTTGCACACTAAGGGGCAATTTATCATGGCCAATCCACCTAACCTGCACATCTTTGGACTGTGGGAGAAAACCGGAGCACCCGGAGGAAACCCACGCAGATTCGGAGAGAACGTACAAACACCATACCCAATTGAACCCCAGTGCCTGGTGCCGGGAGGCAGTAGTGCTAACCACTGTGCCGCCATGCTGTTCTTATACATAGATACAATTCACTAAGGGGAGAGAGTGGTGTAGTGGTCTTGTGACTGGACTAGCAATCCAGAGACCCAGGGTAATGCTCTCGGGACCCGGGTTCAAATCCCACCACGGCAGATGGTGAAATTTGGATTCAATAAACAAAATCTGGAATTAAAATTCTAATCATATCCATCTGGTTCACTAATGTCCTTTCGGGAAGGAAATCTGCCGTCCTTACCTGGTCTGGCCTACATGTGACTCCAGACCCACAGCAACGTGGTTGAATCTAAAATGCCCTCAGGGATGGGCAGTAAATGCTGGTCCAGCCAGCGACGCCCACATCCCATTAACAAATAAAAATAAGGACATTCTCTGTTGTGGATGTTCATAGCTTCCTCTTAAACAACAGCATTGTCGGTGAACTTTGTGTGACAGCATGTACAGTGTTCCGATAAGATATAAAAAATTTACGTTTTACATTTATAGTAGAACACTAGTGTTAGGAAGCATATAATTAACTGTAGCTTATTTTAATTTAATAAGTATTTATTTTAAAACTAATTTATGAATTAGTTCTAGAAATGGCCATTAGAGGGGTAAAATGCTTCACTTGTGAGATGTGGGAGGTCCTGAAGCTTCCAGCATTCCGACAACTACATCTCCTGGAAGTGCATCCAATTGCAGCTCGTCACAGACCACATGGTTGGAACAGCATTTGGATGCACTTAGGAGCATGAAGGTGGTGGAAAGCATCAAAAACAAGAGGTTTAGAGATGTGGTTACATCCAAGGTGCAGGCAGATAGATGGGTGACCACTAGAGGGGGCAGGAATTCAGTGCAGGAATCCCTTCTGACTGTCCCCCTTTCTAACAAGTATGCCCTTTTGGATACTGTTGGGTGGGGGGGGGGGGGGGCTGATGGCCGATCAGAAGAAAACAGAAGCAGCAGCCAGAGCAGTGGCACCTTGGCTGCCTCTGTTGTTAAGCAGGGAGGGATAAAGAGCACTAGGGCAACAGAGGTCATGGTACGTATCGGTACGAACAATATAGGCAAGAAGAGTGATGAGGTCCTGTAGCGCAGTTTAGGGAGTTAGGTAGAAAGTTAAAAACAGGACCTCTAGGGTTGTAATGTCGGGATTACTCCCTGTGCTATGTGCCAGTGAGGCTAGAAATAGGAAGATAGCGCAGATAAACAGGTGGCTAAACAACTGGTGTAGGAGGGAGGGTTTCAGATATCTGGACCATTGGGATCTCTTCTGGGGCAGGTGGGACCTGTATAAGAAGGACGGATTGCATCTAAACTGGAGGGGCACCAATATCCAGGCCATGAGATTTGCAAGCGTCACGAGGGAGGGTTTAAACTAGTGTGGCAGGGGGTGGGAGCCGGAGCAATAGGTCAGATGGTGAAATAACTGAGGGGGAACTAGAGAAAAGGACCAGTCAGACTCAGAGGAAGAGCAGACAGGGAGATGTTGCTGAGCACAGCGGGACTGGTGGTTTGAAATGCATTTGTTTCAATGTGAGAAGTATAACAAATAAGGCAGATGAATTTAGAGCTTGGATTAATACTTGGAACTATGATGTTGTTGCCATCACAGAGACTTGGTTGAGGGAGGGACCGGATTGGCAGCTAAACGTTCCAGGATTTAGGTGTTTCTGGCGGGATAGAAGGGGATGTAAAAGGGGTGGGGAGTTGCACTACTGGTTAGGGAGAATATCACAGATATACTGCGGGAGGATGCCTCAGAGGGTTCATTCAATGTGGCAATCACCATGTTGGGTGTTTACTACAGGCCTTCCAACAGCCAGCGGGAGATAGAGGAGCAAATACATCGGCAGATCTTGGAAAAGTGTAAAAGTAACAGGGTTGTTGTTGTGAGTGATTTTAACTTCCCCAATATTGACTGGGATTCACGTAGTGCTAGGGGCTTGGATGGGGCAGAGTTTGTAAGGAGAATCCAGGAGGGCTTCTTGGAACAATATATAAATAGCCCAACCAGGGAAGGGGCCATACTGGACCTGGTATTGGGGAATGAGCCTGGACAGGTGGTCGATGTTTCATTAGGGGAGCAGTTTGGGGGCAGTGACCATAATTCCGTACTTTTTAAGGTACTGCGGGATAAAGATAAGAGTAGTCCTCGGGTGAAGGTGCTGAATTGGGGGAAGACTAATTCTAACAATATCAGACACGAACTGAAGAATCTAGATTGGGGGCGGATGTTTGAGGGCAAATCAACATCTGACTTTCAAATGACAGTGAATAGGAATTCAGGACCATCATGTTCCTGTGAGGATGAAGGATATGTATGGCAAGTATTGGGAACCTTGGATAACGAGGGATATTGTGAGCCAAAATAAAAAGGAGGCATTTGTAAGGTCTGGAAGGCTGGGAACAGATGAAGCCCGTGAGGAATATAAGGAAAGTAGGAAGGAACCTAAGCAAGGAGTCAGGAGGGCTAAAAGGGGTCACAAAAAGTCATTGGCAAACTGGATGTATTAGCGAGAAGCAGCATGGTTTTGTGAAGGGAATGTTGTGTCTCACTACCTTGATCGAGTTTTTCGAGGAAATGACAAAGGTGATTGATGAAGGTAGGGTTGTGGATGTTGTCCACGTGGAGTTCAATAAGACCTTTGACAAGGTTCCTCATGGCAGACTGGCACAGAAGGGGATCAGAGGTGAGCTGGCAAGATGGATACAGAACTGGCTGGGTCATAGAAGGCAGAGAGTAGCAACGGAAGGGTGCTTTTCTGAATGGAGGGCTGTGACTAGTGGTGTTCTGTAGGGGTAAATGCTGGGACCTTTGCTGTTTGTAGTGTCTATAAATGATATTGAGGAAAATGTAACTGGTCTGATTAGTAAGTTTGCAGACGACACAAAGGTTGCTGGAATTGCGGATAGCAATGAGGACCATCAGAGAATACAGCAGGATTTAGATCGGTTGGAGACTGGGGCAGAGAGATGGCAGATGGAGTTTAATCCAGACAAATGTGAGGTAATGCATTTTGAAAGGTCTAATATGGAGGGGAAATATACAGTAAATGGCAGAACCCTTGAGAATATTGACAGGCAGAGGAATCTGGTGTACAGGTCCACAGGTCACTGAAAGTGGCAAAGCAGGTGGAGAAGGTAGTCACGAAGGCCGGGTCATTGAGTATAAAAACTGGAACGTCATGCTGCAGCTGTAAAGAACCTTAGTTGGACCGCACTTGGAATATAGTGTTCAATTCTGATCGGCACACTACCAGAAGGTTGTAGAAGCTTTGGAGAGGGTACAGAAGAGGTTTACCGGGATGTTACCTGGTATGGAGGGCATTAGCTATGAGGAGCGAAGAACAAAGAAGAACAAAGAAAAATTACAGCACAGGAACAGGCCCTTCGGCCCTCCAAGCCTGTGCTGATCCAGATCCTCTATCTAAAACTGTCACCTATTTTCTAAGGATATGTATCCCTCTGCTCCCGGCCCATTCATGTATCTGTCTAGATACATCTTAAATGACGCTATCGTGCCCGCCTCTACCACCTCCGCCGGCAATGCGTTCCAGGCATCCATCATCCTCTGCGTAAAGAACTTTCCACACATATCTCCCTTAAACTTTTCCCCTCTCATCTTGAACTCGTGCCCCCTAGTAATTGAGTCACCCACTCTGGGAAAAAGCTTCTTGCTATCCACCCTGTCTATACCTTTCATGATTTTGTAGAGCTCAATGAGGTCCCCCCTCAACCTCCGTCTTTCTAATGAAAATAATCCTAATCTACTCAACCTTTCTTCATAGCTAGCGCCCTCCATACCAGGCAACATCCTGGTGAACCTCTTCTGTACCCTCCACATTTCCAATGTTTTCCACAATTATTAAAGCATTCTATTAAACCATTGGAGGACATTATGAAGAATAACAAAGAACAAAGAAAAGTACAGCACAGGAACAGGCCCTTCGGCCCTCTTAGCCTGCACCGACCATGCTGCTCGTCTGAACTGAAACCCCTGACCCTTCCGGGGTCCGTATCCTGATCGGCCGGTCCTTTCCTGAAAGTATAATGTGCGAGACGACTGCATCAGCCCCATAGGGTGGGACATCGCAAGCTAATTGCATCTTCAATTTGAGATTATAATGAACCAACAGCTCTGTGAAGCTTCTTTCACTTCATTGTTTCTGCTCCCACAATCTTTTGTCCCATTGCCTGTTTGACACATAGTAAAGTGTGAAGAAGTGGTTGAATAAACTCGGTTTGTTCTCATTGGAACTACGGAGGTTGAGGGGTGACCTGATAGAAGTCTACAAGAATATGAGGGGCATGGACAGAGTGGTTAGTCGTAAGTTTTTTCCCGGGGTGAAAGAGTCAATTACTAGGGAATGTAGGTTTTAGGTGCGCGGGGCAAAGTTTAGAGGAGATGTGCGAGGGAAGGTTTTTACACAGAGAGCATTGGGTACCTGGAATGCGTTGCCAGAGGAGGTGGTGGAAGCAGGTACGATAGTGGCGTTTAAGGGGCGTTTTGACAAATACGCGAATAGGATGGGAATAGAGGGATACGGACCCCGGAAGAGTATGGGGTTTTAGTTTAGACAGGCAGCATGATCGGTGCAGGCTTGGAGAGCCGAAGGGCTTGTTCCTGTGCTGTACTTTTCTTTGTTCTTTGTTATCCTTCATAATGTTCTCCAATGCTTTGATAGAATGCTTTAATAATTGTGGAAAACGTTGGACGAATCCATTTGTTGCTGGATGAAATGGAGCTGACTTGATTTGGTGTATACCATTCCTTTTCAGGTAGTACTCAAATTCCTTTGAAGTAAACTGTGTACCATTATCACTGACAATCTGCTCTGGTGTTCAGAAACTTGTGAATATTGCGCCAAGTTTTTCAATGATCTTCTCAGTCGTTGCTGACTTCATTATCACAACTTCTGGCTGTTGCGAGTGTGTGTCCACAATCACTCAGAACATGTGACCCTCCAGTGGACCTGCATAATCGATGTGTATTTTCTGGATGTAATGGTTGTAATGCTGGAGTGTTCCTTAGTTTTTCCACAAGATTGGCATGTCCCAACTCTCTCTTCAATTTGAGCATTTAATCCTGGCCACCAAAATAACTGTGTGCCAATTCATTCATCCTCACCACATCAAGATGTTCCTCATACAGTTGGTCAAGAACTCTGCCACGTAACCACAGGAATAATCACACTGATTCCCCATAATAGAACTCCATACTGTACTGTCAATTCAAGTCTTTGTGTGATGTCGGGCTTGAGGTCTGGATTTTCCATATGAATGTTTGGCAATGTTTTGTTTTGGACCAAGTACATCACCTTCCCCATCACTGGGTCGGATGTTGTATAACTTTGAACTTGAGATGAAGTGACAGGTATGTTATCCATAAGCGAGAAATAAATACTGCCAACATTTTCTTCTGGGTCATGCTTGACTACTTGTAACGGCGATCGTGAAAAGCAGCTATGATTTGAGATATTGAATATCATATCTGTGTGCTGACAATATCAATGACCATCTTTGCATTCTATTAGCTGCCAAAGAAGGTAAACCTTTATATGGCCCAAAGATTGTAGTCAAGGGTCGATAATCCATCAAAAGGGTAAAATGATGCCCACCGAAAATTATGCTCTAAGCTTCTTTTTCTAGCTTTGTGTAATTAATTTCTGAGTTGGTAAGTGTGTGTGAAGCAAATACAATCAGCTGGTCCTCTCCTGAAAGTATAATGTGCGAGATGACTGCATCAGCCCCATAGTGTGGGACATTGCAAGCTAATTGCATCTTCAATTTGGGATTATAATGAACCAACAGCTCTGTGAAGCTTCTTTCACTTCATTGTTTCTGCTCCCACAATCTTTTGTCCCATTGCCTGTTTGACACATAGTAAAGTGTGAAGAAGCTTCAATCACGTTGCTAAATTCCGCACAAATCTACCGTAATAATTGATCAATCCAGAAAAAGACTTTAATTGTGTTACATTTTGAGGATGTGGTGCTACTAATCTTGCTGACATTTTCTTTGGTCCTTCGTGCAAACCATCTGTGTCGATGAAATGACCGAGAGAATTTATGGATTTCTTGAAAAAGTTGCACTTTTCCTTCTAATCTCTCGGGTTGTGGCTCTGTAACCTCTTCAATGTAGCTTCCAAATTCTCCAAGTGTTCCTGTTCACTCGAACCAGTGACAATTGTGTCATCTAAATTTTAAAAATAAATAAATTCAGAGTATCCAATTATTTTTTTTTCCAATTAAGGGGCAATTTAGCATGGCCAATCCACCTACCCTGCACGTCTTTGGGTTGTGGGGGTGAGACCCACACAGACACGGGGAGAATGTGCAAACTCCACATGGACAGTGACCCAGGTCTGGGATACAAACCCGGGTGCTCAGTGCTGCAGTACCAGTGCTAACCACTGCGCCACATGCCGCGTCTGTTTTAAAAAATTATTTTATTATAAACGTGCATCAAAACAGGTTACAGCAAATAAACACTCCGGGAAACATACTTCCCAACAATCAACTATTTAAAAAAAAATTTAGAATACCACTTAATTTTGTCCAATTAAGGGGCAATTTAGCATGGCTAATCCACCTACCCTGCACACCTTTGGGTTGTGGGGGTGAGACCCATGCAGACACGGGGAGAATGTGCAAACTCCACATGGACAGTGACCCAGGCTGGGATCGAACCTGGGACCTCGACGCAGTGCGGCATCAGTGCAAACCACCTAGAGCGTGTCACCTAAATAACATTGCACTCCATTCAACCAAATTAGAATTTGATCCATGGATCTTTCAAAAAGAGCAGACATGGATATTATTCCAAAAGGAAATCTCTGTAATGAAACAAACCTTTGTGCATTATGATGGTGTGTAGTGGCTGTGGTTCGGGAGCCACATTAATTTGCAGATATGTCTGTGAAAGATCAATTTTACTGAATTTTTGTCCTGCAGAATCTCTATTAAACAAGTCTTCTATCTTTGTGATGGATAATGATCTATGCACAATACTAGGGTAGTAATAGTTTTATAATCTCGATAAATTCTCACTGAGCCATCGCCTTTTAATACAGGAACGCTTGGGGTTGCCCAGTCACTTTTATCAACAGGTTCAATGAGTCCTGTCCTTACTAAGCAAGAAAGCTTTATCTTCAATGTGAAGCGGCAGCTTCACCTTTTGTCCATTTGTTTCTACTTTCACCATAATGCACCCTTTTAAGATACAACCTCTTCGGTGTACATCCTTAGGGTCACATTCAACAGTTTTAAAGGCAGATGCTTCAGCTTGAATGCTTCAGCAGAATCGCTCATACCTGAGACAATATAATGATATATTGTCTCAGGTATGAGCGATTCTGCTGAACCCATATTCACTTTGGGGAAGTGACAATTGATGAGGGAAGGGCTGTAGATGTCATATACATGGACTTCAGTAAGGCGTTTGATAGCAGGTTGATGGAAAAAGTGAAGTCGTATGGGGTTCAGGATGTACTAGCTAGATGGATAAAGAACTGGCTGGGCAACAGGAGACAGAGAGTAGTGGTGGAAGGGAGTGTCTCAAAATGGAGAAAGGTGACTAGTGGTGTTCCACAGCGATGTGTGCTCAGCGATGTTTGTGATATACACAAATGATCTGGACGAAGGCATAGATGGTCTGATTAGCAAGTTTGCAGATGCTACTAAGATTGGTGGAGTTGCAGATAGCGAGGAGGACTGTCAGAGAATACAGCAAAATTTAGATAGATTGGAGAGTTGGGCAGATAAATGGCAGATGGAGTTCAATCCAGGCAAATGCGAGGTGATGCATTTTGGAAGATCTAACTCAAGAGCAGACTATATGGTCAATGGAAGAGTCCTGGGGAAAATTGATGTACAGAGAGATCTGGGAGTTCAGGTCCATTGTACCCTGAAGGTGGCAATGCAGGTCGATAGAGTGGTCAAGAAGGCATACAGCAAGCTTGCCTTCATCGGATGGGGTATTGAGTACAAGAGTTGGCAGGTCATGTTACAGTTATATAGGACTTTGGTTAGGCCACATTTGGAATACTGCGTGCAGTTCTGGTCGCCACATTGCCAGAAGGATGTGGATACTTTAGAGAGGGTGCAGAGGAGGTTCACCAGGATGTTGCCTGGTATGGAGGGTGCTAGCTATGAAGAAAGGTTGAGTAGATTAGGACTGTTTTCGTTGGAAAGACGGAGGTTGAGGGGGGACCTGATTGAGGTCTACAAAATTATGAGAGGTATGGACAGGGTGGATAGCAACAAGCTTTTTCCAAGAGTGGGGGTGTCAAATACAAGGGGTCACAATTTCAAGGTGAGAGGGAGAAAGTTTAAGGGAGATGTGCGTGGAAAGTTTTTTTACGCAGAGGGTGGTGGGTGCCTGGAATGCTTTGCAAGCGGAGGTGGTAGAGGCGGGCACGATAGCATCATATAAGATGCATCTGGACAGATATATGAACGGGTGGGAACAGAGGGAGGTAGATCCTTGGAAAATAGGCGACAGGTTTAGATAAAGGATCTGGATCGGCGCAGGCTGGGAGGGCCGAAGGGCCTGTTCCTGTGCTGTAATTTTCTTTGTTCGTTGTTCTTTGTTCACTTCCATTTTAATTTCATGACCTTCAAGTTTTGGAGATGCCCAAAATCGTTGTTGATCGCCCGGCATTGACAAGACCCCCAACTTTAGCTCTTGTAGCCCTTCGGTTTTGATGTCTTTTGCGTGGTCAGGAACTTCATTCACAAATTTGTAGATACAACTCGATTGTTTAATGCATTGTTTAATGCCTCCCACTCCGACTGTGTTGGAAAGTTCGGCACAAACAATCCTTGAACAAGCAACGAGGAAACATTTCCTTTTTATGCTTGAATATTTTGACTTTTCTCCCGAATAGTGGCCCGTGCAGAGTCGGCAGACATCAAAACCCCCATTCCCCGCAGCCCCTGTATCTTCGCCAGGTGCACAGTCCCTGTAGCTCAGACCCCGCTCACTTCAACACAAGCACGTCTTCCCCGGCTGTTGGCTTTCTCACTGCTGTTGAAACCTTCACACCAGCGGTAGTGCTTCACCCGATGTTTGTGTGTGTGTGTGTGTGTGTGTGTGTGTGCGCGAGTGCACTGCCAAGAATCTTCTGTTGTTCCCAATGCCGTCCCCCAATTAGTCAACAAAAATCTTCTTTTCAAAGATTTTTCTGCCTCAATCCTTGTCGCCCGTTTTCTCTCCTGTTATATTTATTTTTTGCCGCAAGGAGAAATGGTATGTTGGTGCCCACACTCTGGATTATGGTAAAACACGATGAGAACTTTCTTAAGAGTGTTTGTCACACAATCAAGATGGTAATCTGCCCAAAACTCGGACAACACCTCTGCTGATGTCACTGCAGGTGACGCAGAACAAGCAGGAAAAACAGGACAATGTGAACTCTGAGGGGAACTTGCAGGTGGACTGTGTTCCCATTTGCCTGCCTGCTTTTCATCGAGATGGTAGGGACCATGGGTTTGGAAGTTCTTGAAGAAAAAGTTGGTGCAGTGCATCGTGTAGATGGTACACACTATTGCTAATGTGCACTGGTCACAGGAGGTGGATGTTTGAGGCCGTGCATGGGGTGCCAATCAATCAGTATCTGACGAGCCCTACTCCCTGAAACAGAGACATGGGATCTAGGCTGACACTGTCAGCGGGTCAGTACTGAGGGAGTGCTGCACTGTCAGAGGGTCAGTACTGAGGAAGTGCTGCATTGTCAGAGGGTCAGTACTGAGGAAGTGCTGCATTGTCAGAGGGTCAGTACTGAGGGAGTGTTGCACTGTCAGAGGGTCAGTACTGAGGGAGTGCCGCACTGTCAGAGGGTCAGTACTGAGGGAGTGCTGCACTGTCAGAGGGTCAGTACTGAGGGAGTGCCGCACTGTCAGAGGGTCAGTACTGAGGGAGTGCCGCACTGTCAGAGGGTCAGTACTGAGGGAGTGCCGCACTGTCAGAGGGTCAGTACTGAGGGAGTGCCGCACTGTCAGAGGGTCAGTACTGAGGGAGTGTTGCACTGTCAGAGGGTCAGTACTGAGGG
This sequence comes from Scyliorhinus canicula, assembly GCF_902713615.1. Taxonomy (NCBI): domain Eukaryota; kingdom Metazoa; phylum Chordata; class Chondrichthyes; order Carcharhiniformes; family Scyliorhinidae; genus Scyliorhinus; species Scyliorhinus canicula. The sequence goes on along the minus strand of NC_052152.1, from coordinate 207,455,742 downwards.
AGTGCCGCACTGTCAGAGGGTCAGTACTGAGGGAGTGCTGCACTGTCAGAGGGTCAGTACTGAGGGAGTGTTGCACTGTCAGAGGGTCAGTACTGAGGAAGTGCTGCATTGTCAGAGGGTCAGTACTGAGGGAGTGTTGCACTGTCAGAGGGTCAGTACTGAGGGAGTGCCGCACTGTCAGAGGGTCAGTACTGAGGGAGCGCTGCACTGTCAGAGGGTCAGTACTGATGGAGTGCTGCACTGTTGGAAGGACAGTACTGAGGGAGTGCTGCACTGTCAGAGGGTCAGTACTGAGGGAGTGCTGCACTGTCAGAGGGTCAGTACTGAGGGAGTAATGCACTGTCAGAGGGTCAGTCCTGAGGGAGTGCTGCACTTTCAGAGGGTCAGTACTGAGGGAGCACCGCACTATCACAGGGTCAGTCCTGAGGGAGTGCCACACTGTTCGATGGTCAGTACTGAGGGAGTGCTGCACTGCCAGATGGGCTGTCTTTCGTAGAATCATAGAATTTACAGTGCAGAAGGATGCCATTCAGCGCATCAAGTCTGCACCAGCTCTTGGACAGAGCACCCTACCTCAGCCCATGCCGCCACCCTATCCCCGTAATCCAGTAACCCCAGCTAACATTTTGGGACACTAAAGTCAATTGATCATGGCTAATCCACTTAACCCGCACATCTTTGGACTGCGGGAGGAAACCGGAGCACCCGGAGGAAACCCACGCAGACACGGGCAGAACATGCAGACTCCGCACAGACAGCAACCCGAGATCGGAATCGAACCTGGGACGGAATCGTGCTGTGAAGTAACAGTGCTAACCACTATGCTACCGTGCATTCAGATGAAATATAAAGCCAGATACTACTTCTCAGGTAAAAGATGCAATGGTATTATTGTGCAGAGGAGTCCGCTTGATGTCTTCATCATTTATTGAATTTATTTATAGAATGTACAGTGCAGAAGGAGGCCATTCAGCCCATCGAGTCTGCACCGGCTCTTGGAAAGAGCACCCTACCCAAGGTCCACTCTTCCACCCTATCCCCATAACCCAGTAACCCCACCCAACACTAAGGGCAATTTTGGACACTAAGGGCAATTTATCATGGCCAATCCACCTAACCTGCACATCTTTGGACTGTGGAAGGAAAACGGAGCACCCGGAGGAAATCCACGCACACACGGGGAGAACGTGCAGACTCCGCACAGACAGTGACCCAGCGGGGAATCGAACCAGGGACCCTGGAGCTGTGAAGCAATTGTGCATTTGTGTCTCAATCAACAGGACTATAACTCACTACCCACTGTGGGAACGTGCCCTGTGCAAATGGGGCTTCCTACATCACAACAACAACCTCAGTTCAAAAGTTCTTCATTGATTGTTAAGCCTTTAGACTATCTGAGGATGTGAAAGGTGCTTTATAAACACTAGTTATTTGTTAAATTTCCTGAATAGTATGAAAGGGAAATTAATTTTTTTTGATAAATTGAAAGGATTAAAGCTAAAGCCGCCACAGTCCCCAGATGACCATTGGCTGTTTTCCCCTTTGTGGGAGAGAGCTGACTGGTGGTGATTTAACCTGAAAGTCACCACACCTCAGGCGAGGGGCGAGGTTGAGAAGGAGGGGCCATCATGAATATGGAATGAGATTGAATGAGCTGCTCTTGCCGAGAGCTAGCACAGGGTGCAGGGCTGAATGGCCTCTTGCTGTATTACAATCCTATTGTCCAGCCTCACCCAGTATGGTAGCAAAGGTGTAACATGGAGGCAATGGAGGAGTTGGGAGTGAACTCCTTAATTAAAGCACCGTGTTTAAGTGTAATTTTTATAGATGTGTTCCGAATGATGTGGTGGTGGTGGGGGGGGGGGGGGGGGGGGCTTTGAGAGAGTCAGTGGGAAGTGGCTGGGGTGGGGGGTCTTTGAGGGAGTCAGTGGGAAGTGGCTGGGGGGGGGGCTTTGAGAGAGCCAGTGGGAAGTGGCTGGGGGGGGGGGGCTTTGAGAGAGCCAGTGGGAAGTGGCTGGGGGGGGGGGTGCTTTGAGAGAGTCAGTGGGAAGTGGCTGGGGGGGGGGGACTTTGAGAGAGTCAGTGGGAAGTGGGTGGGGGGGGGGGATTTGAGGGAGTCAGTGGGAAGTGGCTGGGGGGGGGGACTTTGAGAGAGTCAGTGGGAAGTGGGTGGGGGGGGCTTTGAGAGAGTCAGTGGGAAGTGGCTGGGGGGGGGGCTTTGAGAGAGTCAGTGGGAAGTGGCTGGGGTGGGGGGTCTTTGAGGGAGTCAGTGGGAAGTGGCTGGGGGGGGGGCTTTGAGAGAGTCAGTGGGAAGTGGCTGGGATGGGGAGGGGTCTTTGAGGGAGTCAGTGGGAAGATGCTTTCCACTGACAAGAGGATAGAAGAGAACAAAGACTGAAGACAATTAACAAAGAGGACCAGAGGGGAGTTTATTTTGCTCAGGAAGTTGGGGTTGCTGTGAAAATCGCTGCTGAAAAGGGCAGACTGAGCAGTAACTTTGCAAATGGATACATGTTTGAGAAGGAAGCAATTGCAGGGAAATAGCAGGAGGGGGGAGGTGTGGTTAACAATCTGATAAAATGGGCTGAATGGCCTCCTCCTGGGCAATAAGGTTCTCAGATGAAAGGGTGGATGCAAAGTGCGTTGAGAGGTGGGAGTTTTCAGCAGGAATGTTGAATTTGGGCCGGTTTGAAGGGGTTAAGGGGTTTGCTGAGCTGTCTGTGGGCTGCGCAGGTGCAGTTGGCTGGCAATGGTCTGGACTGATGGAGGAGAGCAGCTTGTGAGCCAGGATTCATTGTGTACAAGTCAGGTGTGGGAGGGGGGGGAAAGGAGAGAGAGAGAGACAGAGAGGAGAGGGGAAGCTCCCCCTCCCCCCCCAGGAAGGAGAGACAGACAGAGCACTGGGAGGGCAGAGACGGTGCACAGCATGATCCCAGGGAATCCCCAGTGCAGCCGGGCAGGTTGCTGAGGGTTCACCATGGTGCAGAAAGCCAAGAGGAACGGGGAGGCTGGAGCCGGCCCGGGGGAGAAGAGGCTGAAGGTGGGCTTCGTGGGCATCGATGGAGGCACCGACGGTGGCATCAGCGCCGGGGCGGACTCCTCCTGCACCCGGGACGGGGCTCTGCTCATCGCCGGCACAGAGGGCAGCAAACGCGGCAGCATCTTGGGCAAGCCCCGCTCCGGAGCGGGCAAACGCCCCAAAAGGAACGCGTTTTACAGAAAACTGCAGAACTTTATGTACAATGTGCTGGAGAGACCTCGAGGATGGGCGTTCATCTACCATGCATATGTGTGAGTAAGAGTCAAATATCCCATTCCGGGGGGGGGGGGGGGGGGGGGTAACCCTTTGTCGCAGTCTGGCATTTGCAATGAATCATTTGTAAATTCAACTCCAGTGATGGAGCAGAAAAAACCATCATCAGCTGATATGTAATATTATCATCATGTGTTTTCCTGTGATTCAGTGTCTGTGTGATTCTGTGTAATTATGTGAGTGATTCTCTGTGTGTGTCATTCTGTCTGTGTGTGTGATTCTGTGTGTCTGTGCGATCCAGTGAGTGTGATTCTGTGTGTGTGTGTGATTCTGTCTGTGTGTGTGATTCTGTGTGTGTGTGATTCTGTCTCTCTGTGTGATTCTGTGTGTGTGATTCTGTGTGATCCTGTGTGTGTGATTATGTGTGTGTGTGCGATCCTGTGTGTGTGTGTGTGATTCTGTGTGTGTGTGTGATTCTGTGTGTGTGATTCTTTGTGTGATTCTGTCTCTGTGTGTGATTCTGTCTGTGTGTGTGATTCTGTGTATGTGTGTGATTCTGGTGTGATTCTGTGTGTGTGTGATTCTGTGTGTGTCTGATTCTGTGTGTGTGTGTGATTCTGTGTGTGTGATTCCGTGTGTGTGTGTGATTATGTGTGTGTGTGTGATTCTGTGTGTGTGTGATTCTGTGTGTGTGTGATTCTGTCTGTGTGATTCTATGTGTCTGTGATTCTGTGTGTAATTCTATTTGTGTGTGTCTGTGATTCTGTGTGTGTGTGTGATTGTGTATGTGATTCTCTGTCTGTGATTCTCTGTCTGTGATTCTGTGTGTGTGATTTTGTGTGTGTGTGATTTTGTGTGTGTGTGATTCTGTGTGTGTGTGATTTTGTGTGTGTGATTTTGTGTGTGCGTGATTCTGTGTGTGTGTGTGATTCTGTGTGTGTGATTATGTGTGTGTGTGATTCTGTGTGTGTGATTTTGTGTGTGTGATTCTGTGTGTGTGTGCGTCTTGTGTTTGCTGTTATCCTGTTGCTGCAATTTTTAAGGCTTTTTTTTTGCTTTGGACCAACCTGGATTTAAACTGAAAGATTCAGCAAAAATCCTTTGATCGATGAGCAGGAGAGAGTGAGTAAGAGCGAGAGAGTGGGGAGTGGATGAGGTCTTCAGAAGCAGCTGAGAATCAGGGCTGATCACATAACTGTGTAAATCGCTCTCATGACACTTACCACCTTGCGCAGATTTTAATTTAAATTGGATTTCTTAAACTCACGCAGTTGGCCTGAGTGTTGCGATTTAGTCTTTGACAAGAGTTCAGATCAGTTGGCGAAAAGGGGAGTTTTATTAATTCAATAAGACTGTGACAAAGACAATTGATTTTTGGGGTTTCACTCGAAACATATTGGCGTGGCCTTGACTCCAAGACTTATTGCTGTGTTAAGTGAGTGAGGAAATTTCCTGATATGTTTTAAGTTATTTGGCTTGATACATTTGTGGTGGTATAACTAGGAGGTTTACGGTACCTATCTGCCATTGGTGCAGAGCACTCGCTGCCCACTGGCTCAGGTCGGTCATGTGCCTCTCTGCTGATTGGTTGAGGCTAGTCATGTGATTGCTCACCCATTGGCTAGAGGCAAGTAGTCCCACCTCTGAGGCAGGGTATAAGAACCCGTAGGACCCAGCAGTCGGCCTTTCTCTGTAAGTCGACTGCCGATTAAAGCCTGATATATGGAAATTCTTCACGAATCGAGTCCAATTGATGGTACATCAAATTAATCAACTAGAATTTTGAAATGGAGCTTCGGATCAAACCAGACTGCCTCCGCATCAGCCCGCATGCTACAAACGCGTCAGCAACTTTTAAACATTGGCTGGCGTGCTTCAACAGCTACCTCTCCACCACAGGCAGCCAACCCACCAAGGAGCAGAAACTCCACATCCTCCACTCGTGCGTGGGCACCGCCGTCTACTCGATGATTGAGGATGAACAAGACTATGATGCGGAATCTGGATGTAAACAGTTGCTGTAACAATGTAGTTGCAGCTTCTGGCCAGTAGCTGACGCTATGCGGTTACTTCCTGAAATCTTGTCGTTCTTGTGTGTGTGTGTGTGTGGAAAGAAGATTTGTAAAGCATATGATGTTTTTGATGGAACTGCTAACGTTACCACCCCCCCCCCTCCCCCCACCCGCAGGTGGGTCGCGGGCAGGTGTCGGGAGGGTCGTGGAACCGTCCGTCGTGGCGCTCCCGATCGTGCAAATCTGCACGCAACAGCCACGGCAGCCGGCTGTTAAGAACGCCAGCCGCAAGCGGCTTTCAAAATAGCCGCGAACATGTAAAAAAAAAGCGGCCGCACTGCACATGTGTGCCAGATCATTGGCGCGCACGCGCATAGTTTTGTGCATACATGCCAATGATCGGGTACGCATGCGCAGTGCGGCCGCTTTTTAAAAAACGGTTGCAGCTTTTTGTTTTACAAGTTCGGGAGGGTTTTATTCAGTTTATTCATTTAATTTTTATTTTTTTATACAAGTTCGGGGGGGGGGGGGGGGGTTCTATTTGATAAAATTTTACAGGAAAAAAATGCAGAACTTTGGACAGATGGAGACTCCATACTTTCCGACACCGGAAGGCTTTACCTTCATCCAACAGGTTCCATTGGAGGGGCCTGTACGAGGGCCAAAGGGACCCAAAACCATTTCCTCTGTTTTTGTCAGCAGCAAACAAGGTAAGAGAAAATGGTGGGTCGCTCAGGTCGGCCGGCGTGGGTCGCGAAGGTCGGCCGGCGTGGGTCGCAAAGGTCGGCCGGTTGGTAAAAATGGGTCCATGGAGAAAAAGTTTGAAGAACACTGATCTGGACTTCCAGAAGATATTTAGTAAAGTCCCTTGTAAGAGGATGTTGACTAAACATTGAAGTCCATGGAATTCAAGACGAATTGGTCAGAGGAGCGGGCAGGAGACAGAGAGTAGATTCTCGAATTGGCAGAATGTAACTGGTGCCTTTCTGCAGAACCTGTGTTGAGGACTCAGCTATCCTGCATATTTATTGACAACTTAGATCAGGAATAGAAAGCTACATATCCAAGTTTGTTGATGAGGCAAAGATAGGTGACATTGTAAATGGAAGCATAAAATTATAAAGTGATTGATAGATTAAGTAAATGAACAAAACTGTGACAAATGAATTTCAAATTAAGCAAAGGTGAGTTAGACCATAAGACTTAGGAGCAGAATTGGGCCATTCAGCCCATTGAGTTTATCCAACTTGAACCTAAACAAAATAAATCAGATGCATTCTAAATGGTGAGGTTCTTGAAACAGTGGATGTCTAAAGCGATTTGGGGGTGGGATTCCTGGTGAACATTAAAAAGACATGAACTGGTACCAAAAATAATGAAAAGGCTATTAGAATGTTGACCTTTCTATTTAGAGGATATGGTCGAAAAAGGGGTGGCTTCATAGAACCTACAGTGCAGAAGGAGGCCATTCAGCCCAATCAGTCTGCACTGGCCCTTGGAAAGAGCACCCTACCTAAGCCCACACCTCCACATGATCCCCGTAACCCAGTAATCCCACCAAACCTTTTTGGATACTACGGGGCAATTTATCATGGCCACTCCATCTAACCTGCACATCTTTGGACTGTGGGAGGAAACCGGAGCACCCGGAGGAAACACATACAGACGCGGGGAGAACGTGCAGACTCCGCACAGACAGTGACCCAAGCCGGGAATCGAACCTGGGATCTTGGAGCTGCGAAGCAACTGTGCCAACCACTGTGCTACCATGAATGTCCAATTATGCAAAGCCCTGGTAGTTCACACTTGCAGTACTGTGAGCAGTTCTGGGAACCACATCTTAGGAAGATTATAGTGGCCTTGGAGGGAGTGCAGTGTAGATTTACCAGAATGATACCTGGGGTCAAAGGTTGAATTGCAAGTGAGAATTACATAAATTGCAATGTATTCCCTGAAATGTAGACGGTTGCAAGGGACTGGATTGAAGTTGTCAATGGCACCGGATAGAGAGAAACTATTTCTGCTGCGCACCAGGCACATAATCTAAAAGGCGGCACAGTAGCACAATGGTTAGCAATGTTGCTTCACAGCACAAGAGTCCCAGGTTCGATTCTCGGTTTGGGTCACTGCCTGTGTGGAGTCTGCACGTTCTCCCCGTGTCTGCGTGGGTTTCCTCCGGGTACTCGGGTTTCCTCCCACAAGTCCCGAAAGACGTGCTATTTGGTGAATTGGACATTCTGAATTCTCCCTCTGTGTACCTGAACAGGTGCCGGGATATGGCACCTAGGGGCTTTTCATAGTAACTTCATTGCACTGTTAATGTAAGCTTACTTGTAACAATAATAAAGATTATTATTATTAAAAACTAAAGCCATACCTTTCAGGATTGAAGTTGAGAAGCACCTTCACCACACAAAGGCTGGTGGTTTGGAACACTTCTAGAAACAGCGATTGATGCAAGATGAATTTTTAATTTCAAATTGAAGATTGAGACGTTTTTGCTAATCCAAGATGTTGAAGGGTAGGAAGGTGTGTTATGGATTTCGGCTCGATCTCATTCAATGGCAGAGCAGACTCGAGGGGTTAAGTGGCCTCCTGCGGTGTACATGATGTGCAAAGGTTTTGATTGGTTCGAGTTTTCAATTGGGAACCAATCAATGACCACTTTAGTGCTAACCTCGTCATTTCTGAGCAGATTGCGATTGGTTCCTGTGGAAAGTTTCAGCTAATCAATATACTCTCAGACTGTGAACTGAGTTGTGAATTGTTTTTCTCTGCCTCTCAGGTACTTTGGAGTCAATAAGGAAAATATTTGTCCTTTAATTTTAACTGCATCTGAATAAGGCCTTGAATGAATAGATCCCACCCACCAACTGAGTAATACCATGGGAAGTCTGCAAATCTATGTTGTGTAGAAACACAAAGACAGAATTGGTTCGATTTTTTACTGTAATGGTTGATATACCATTGACTGAAGGAGTGCTTGGGGACAAATCCATGTGGCTTTTTAGAAGCAGGAGACTTCATGTGCCACTAGCTAAAATATGTTTATTTACATTCTGATTGTGTCAAATGTTCTGAAGTTTAATGGAGCTTTTATGTGAAGGATAATTCTGGAGTTACATGCTGGATCGTTGTCATGAAACAACCTTACTGCACAGAAGCAGGTCACCTGTCCAATTGTTACCACATTGCCTTTTTAAACAAGCTATCCAATTAATTCGTCTCTTCCACCCTCTTTCTCAATAGTCCCCCAAATGTTTTTTCTTTCTGAGTATTTATCCAATTCCTTCTTTAAAGTTAATATTGTATGTTTCCGCTACCCTTTCAGGAAGAGCTTCCCAAATCATAGTTCAGGAACTGTAAGAGATGGGACTGTAACTACCTGAGGTAAGCAATTGTATTGTTCCTCGCAGGAGTTCTGGGTCCAGCATTGTTAAAATATCTATTATCTGATTACCATTTATGGGATCTTGCTGTGCACAGATTGTCTGCTGCATTTCTTACATTACAGCAGTGACTGCACGGTGGCACAGTGGTTAGCACTGCTGCCTCATAGCACCAGGGACCTGGGTTCAATTTTGATCTTGGGTCACTGTCTGTGTGCGGAGTCTGCACGTTCTTCCTGTGCCTGCGTGGGTTTCCTCCGGATGCTCCGTTCTCTTCCCACAGTCCAAAGATGTGCAGGTTAGGTGGATTGGCCATGCTAAATTGCTCCTTAGTCTCCAAAGATGTGCAGGTTAGGTGGGGTAATGGGGAGTAGGGTGGTCTTTCAGAGAGTCCGTGCAGACTTGATGGGCCAAATGGCCCCCTTCTGCACTGTAGGAATTCTACGACTATACTTCAAGAAGCACTTTGTTGGCTCTGAAGCATTTTGGAACATCCTGAAACTTTGAAAGGTATGATAGAAATTGAAGTCTTCATTCAGGTTCTTGTGGTTTTGTTAATTATATTAAAGAGATTTCGGGATCAGATAAAAGTTTATGTGGTTTTCACCTTCGCCACTTCCACCTTGCCGATGGGAAGGGGTATTGGGGTGTACAAGAAGTAGACAGAAGATTGATTGCAAATAGGAAGAAGTAGCTAATAGGAAGAAAGTTGCAATATCGTGGTGAAACTGTCACCTGACCTATTGAGATTAACACAGCAATGTTCTATTGTGAACACGGAACTCAAAAGTGACCGCTTTGCTTTTGTTAAAATAAAGTGGTATTCTAATCATTACAGTAGAAACCACACTGAACACAACAAGGATTATAGATCAATGCCCAATTGATGCGTAGTGAATGTTGTCAGAATTAGTCACTTATAGTTGTCCTATCAATGCTGATGTCAATCTGTCGAGAAACACTCCATTATATAAAAAATTCCTTCCACATTGCAGTGTACATTGTTCTCTATAAATTACATCCTGCGGCAAATTTAAAGCTATAACCTCATTTTCAGCTGATGGTTACACTTATCGTTCCATCAAACAACAGAGCACAATATCCTATGCCAGCTCTTTGAAAGATTTATCCAATTAGTCCGACTCCACCTGTTTTTTTCTCCAAAGACAAATCTTCGCTTTTCAACTGTTTATCCAAATCCCTTTAGATTCTGCTTCCTCTGTCCCTTCAGACCGTGTGTTCTAGATCATAACAATTGGTGTTCGGAAAATAAAGATAGTTTTAGGGGTTTTTAATGTAATGCTTCTGTACCTGGAAGGGTAAATCCTATAGTTAGACTCATGCTGGACAAAGGTGTTTGGATGTGTTGGGGTTGGGTTGATTAAGTTCCCACTGTATTTAATTTGTGCTTAGAGAGGGCTATGGCATGAAGAATAAAAAAAACAGCATTGGTTGCTTAGCAACTGGGGCCTTGTAAGGTAGGGGAGCTTTCAAGTTTTAGTTGAACTAATTCAATTGCAGCTGAAGACAGGTAGTGAGAGAGAAAGCAGCTCCCACAGCTCTGCTTAAAGAAGTTGGTTTTAGAAGACCAAAGAGGGAACGTCTCTTTCAGCCTTGCTAGAAGAAAATCAATTCAATGGGGTTATGGTTAAGAAAACAGATGCCGGAAATCTAAATTCCAGATAGTTAAGGGAACTAGGGAAATAATGATACATTTTCAAGAAGTCTAGAGTTAACGGAACAGAGGAAACTGTGAACCAGAACAGATTATTGTTCGGTAAAGTCACAGAGTTGAGAGGCTAGAAATATATCTGCAGTAGGGCTATGGTTTGTGAGAAATTACTACAGTTGGGAGCCATTATTAGAAATAATTGTGGGAATCGATGGCTGGACTTTGGAGTTTGTGTAAAAGCCTTCAGCATAAAGGAAAGCTGACAGGAGAGATGTCAATCCTGAAAACAAAACCTTGTACGGAAACTGAAGAAATTTGGCATGTCTGCTCTAACAAACTTCTACAGATGTGCGATAGAGAGCATCCTATCCGGCTGCATCACAGCCTGGTATGGCAACTGCTCAGTCCAAGATCGCAAGAAACTGCAGAGTGTGGTGAACTCAGCCCAACACATCACACAAGCTTGCCACCCCCACATTGATTCTGTATACACCTCCCGCTGCCTCAGGAAGGCAGACAGCATTATCAGAGGCCCCTCCCACCCAGGCATTGCCTTCTTCCAGACCCTTCCATCAGGCAGAAGGTACAGAAGTCTGAAAACCAGCACATCCAGACATAGGAACAGCTTCTTCCTCACAACTACAAGACTCCTCAACGACTCCCCCTCGGACTGATCTGTTCCCTGTAAGAACACTATTCACAACGCCCTATGCTGCTCTTGCTCATGTATTTGCTTTGTTTGGCCCCTTGTTCCGCACTGTAACCAATCACTGTCTGTCGATGTACCATTTGTCAGTGTACTCTGTCGATTATTGTTTTGTCTACTGTGTACGCACTGTGTATGTTCCTTCGGCCGCAGAAAAATACTACACACTTGTACTTCGGTACATGTAACAATAAATCAATTCAAATCAAAAGTATAATTTAAAAGAAGATTTGAAAATGTGACTTTTGAAAACCGAATTTGAAATCACTCGTATGGGAGCCGGAGTTCAGTTAGACAAGGTAGCTCATGGAGTAAGAATCATCTGGGGGGATTTTGAGGAAAAATCCATAGACATTCACTTGGGTTCAGAGAGGAGTGTGCCTTACCACAGTCATCCTGTCTGCTTAACAGGGACTTTGTGTGCCAATGAGACCACTGTAGCTTAAAATGTGCTTTGTAAACCATGTTAATCGTAAAACTTGTGTGTAATTGTTAAGTTAAAGGAGGAGTAAAGAAGAATTGTATAATAATACAATTTTATCATGTTTAATAAATGTTTTTTTCTTGTTGTTAAAACTGATTAACGGTCTTGTGACAATGTTCCTCTACATTTTACAAAATAAAAGTTACCGTTTTTTGAGCCAAGGTTCAAGTCTGGGATCTTCCTGTCCAGTTATAGCATCAACTAAGACCGGCAAGTCTTTATCTTCCTTTCTGATTTGTTTGACCGCAGATCTGTGTTTTCTAGCGCTGACTGATCTCCCTGACCACTTTCTCCGTACCTGCTTTATCAAAACCCTCTGGATTTTGAAAAGCTCCATTAAATGTCCCCTTAACCTTCTCTGCTGTAAGGAGGACAATCCCCAACTACTGCAGTCTCTCTGCATGACTGAGACCCATTATCCTCGCTTTTACATAGAACATACAGTGCAGAAGGAGGCCATTCGGCCCATCAAGTCTGCAGCGACCCACTTAAGCCCTCACTTCCACCCTATCCCCGTAAACCAATAACTCCTCCTAACCTTTTTGGACACTAGGGGCAATTTATCATGGCCAATCCACCTTGCACGTCTTGGACTGTGGGAGGAAACCGGAGCACCCGGAGGAAATCCACGCAGACACGGGGAGAACGTGCAGAACCTGGGACCCTGACGCTGTGAAGCCACAGTGCTAGCCATTTGTGCTACCGTGCTGCCCTGTTTGTTTCAAAGTTTGCTACTTAGTCAGTATTTACAGGTCAGAAATAGACCATTTAGCCACCAGTCTAAGCCAGCGTTTATGTTACTCACTGACCCCCTCCCACCCCTTCGTCACTGAAACCCATCCGTCTGCCATTTTATTCCTTTGTCCTTCACGTGATTATCCAGCTTTTCTTTGATTTTGTCTCATCCAATCCGTGTGACAGTGGGTTCAGATTCTTTCTTTTTTTATAAATTTAGATTACCCAATTATTTTTTCCAATTAAGGGGCAATTTAGCGTGGCCAATCCACCTACTCTGCACATCTTTGGGTTGTGGGGGCACAACCCACGCAGACACGGGGAGAATGTGCGAACTCCACACGGACAGTGACCCAGAGCCGGGATCGAACCTGGGACCTCAGCGCCGTGAGGCGGTTGTGCTAACCACTAGGCCACCGTGCTGCCTGTGGGTTCAGATTCTAACAGCTCACTCGGTAAAAGAGCTCCTCCTGAATTCCCTATTTGATTTATTTGTGACTATCTCCTATTTATGGGCGGCACGGTAACACAGTGGTTAGCATTGTTGCTTCACGTCTCCAGGGTCCCAGGTTCGATTCCGGCTTGGGTCACTCTGTGCGGAGTCTGCACATCCTCCCCGTGTGTGCGTGGGTTTCCTCCGGGTGCTCCGGTTTCCTTCCACAGTCCAAAGATGTGCGGGTTAGGTGGATTGGCCGTGATCAATTGCCCTTAGTCTCCAAAAAGGTTATGTGGGTTCGCTGGGTTACAGGGATAGGGTGGAAGTGTAGTTTCAGGGCAGGATCCTGATCGTGGCATCTCCTGAGGCGTGGCGAGCCGGGTAACTCCTGGAAGAGGCTACTCCCAACATCTGCCAGCCGCGCCTTGCCCCCTTTCGGAGGGGATGTGGCTGGTAGATCGCGCCCAATATTTCAGGTCACTGGCCTTTCATCAGAATTCCCCACAGATGCTGCCTGATCTGCTGAATGTTTCCAGCATTGGCTGTTTTTATTTCAGATTTCCATAATCTGCAGTATTTTGCTAATGTAATAAATGAAGAGGAGGCCACCTAACCCATTGAGTGTGCTCCACTGTTAAAATTGGATTTTAACTCCACTTTCCCGCCCGCTCCCCACATCCCTGATTCCCTGAGAGACCGAATACCGTCTCTCACATCCTTCAATGTGTTCATCCATGGAGCATCCACAGTCCTCTGGGGTAGAGAATTCCAAAGGTTCCCAACTCTTTCAGCAAAGAAGCATTTCCTCATCTCGCTCCTCACGTATCAGCCGCTTATAATGAAACAGTGCCCCCCTGTTCGACGTTCCCCAGCCAGGGAAAACAGCATGCCAACCCCATACCCATTCTCCGAGTTTATTCGTGTCTTTCTATACTTTTGCCCCTGTCTTCCTCTGCGTTAATTACCACCCCTCCACCCACAATATAGTGCCAAGCTCAAAATTAGAGATTGTACTTCCAAATCCTTTATGTACAGTGTGAACACTAATGATCCACATGGAACGCATTCCTTGCCTGTAATGACTTTCCAAGTTTATGTCGTCTGTTCTTGTGGAGGATCGGTATTCGCAGGGTTGTAGTTCGATCAATACCTGCAGTGTTTGCTATTTAAGCTCAGTCAGGAACCAGCACTGACTGCACAGCCAAAGGTCCAATTCTTCATTACTGGGCCAGCTAAACTAATTCTCTTTATTCACTCAGGGCCTGTGGGTATTGTTGACAAGTCCAGCATTTATTATTCCATCTCCAATGCCCCTTAACTGAGTGACGTACGAATGTAGCTCAGAGGGCAGTTCAGAATCAATAACATCTGGGTGGAATATAATGCCTCCTCCCAGGTGAGTCGAGAGGTGGGGGGATTTAATCGGGCAAGAGGGTGCAGAGTGGGGTCCCTCCCCCCTGTTTCCTTGCCTCTGCCCTGATTAAGTTGGAGGTGTGAATGCTTGTGGATGGCTTTCCTGCCCTGATGCCAATTGAGGACTTCAGTGACAATTATTACCCATTTACGGGCCTCATCCCGCTGCTGGTAATTAACTAACGGTGACCGGGGCAGTTGGGGAGCCTGAGAAGCAGACTGTGTTTGTTTGCAGAGGGCCAGGGGGTTCCTTGTTGTTAGTGCTTGACTGAGTGACTGGACATCAGGGCGTTGGAGCCTGCTGAGATCTCACCCCCTCTCCTGCCCTTGCTGCTGACTCCCCAGACAGTACCACCCTCCCTCCTTGCCCTCATGCACCTGTGGCTTGGGCCCCTCACTGATCCTGGGCCTCTGGTGAGTCTATTATTGGAAGCTACCACTGATCCCAGTAGCGTGTCTGTAATTTGAATGCTGTACCTGGTCTGGGAGTGTTTGACAGGGGCAGTGTAGAGGGAGCTTTACTCTGCAGGTGCCACACGGGCACCTGGGTGTCAGCCTGGCACTACAAAGGTGCCCAGGTGGCTCTGACAGCTGGCAGGCACTGTCAGGGTGCCAGACTGGCACTGCCAAGGTGTCAAGCTGGCATGTTTTGCACGGTGACGATCGGGCTGGGGGTGCACTGCGTGGGGTGCGGGGGAGAGGGGTGGAGATGGGGACCTTCCCGTAGTGTGTTGGAGCTTGGGGGGGGTGGGGGGGGGGGGGGTGGGATCGGGGATCGCTTTGGGAGCTCCAGAGATCGGGATGCCATTTAAAAATGGCGTCCCGCCCTCTCGCTACACTGAGGAGTTCAGGTGAGAGGAGCTGCTCAGAGCACAAAACGGGTCTCTGTGAGCCCTTAGCCGCTGATTCCCCGCGGAGGCCCTCTGTCTATTGCAAGTACCGTTTTATAGCATTGTGTTTCTTGGTGCTACGAACACTGGGAAACGTGGCTCCACGCGCTCACTAGGGGACCTTGTCTCCATTTAGTGAAATCGCGCCCTCGAGCTCTGTTTTGAGAAATATGAATTACATTAATTGACTGCCAGTCCCACAGCTGTTTCTGTGTGTCGTTACCTTTTACACAAATATATTATAGTGCTCCTGTTGTCTCTTCCCTAACTTTTAATAAATACGGGTGCAAATTATCTTCTCTAAGTTTGGCTAGTTTATCAATTATCTGCCCCTTTACTACCTTAAATATCTTTATATTGTTGCTGATACATTCTTCTAAAGTCACGCCCACTATAAATCTCCCCGGTAATTAAGGTTTTAGATTTCTACCATTTTGTTGTTATTACCTGTGAGTTTATCATACCTGTCCCTTTGCAGCCCTATCCATAGCATGATTTGTCTTTACTATTTGTTCTGTATTAGTTGCTAATTTGATTTTGTTGTTTCTCTTTGCCTTCCAAATTGATTTTTTAATATCTTTCCAACTTTTTCATGTTGCCTTTGTCATTTTCTCCTTTGTTGTCTGTGTATTTAGTGTATACCTTTTTAGTTTGTTTTGTCTTTATTTATTCATGAAGTGTCATTATTTTCTTGTTTGCTCTTGTTTCTTATTGTGATGTATGTCCTATGATCAATGTTGCAAACAGTTCCCTTGCTGTTTTATTCATTCATTCATTTCATTTCATATTTATTTTCTATTCCAGTTTTATTTTCCTTCGTTCATTCCCATATTTTGCTTTATTAGTTTGTTTTTTGTTTGAGTTATGTCCTCATTCTTTTGTGATTGCTATTAGAACATAGAACAGTACAGCACAGAACAGGCCCTTCGGCCCTCGATGTTGTGCCGAGCAATGATCACCCTACTCAAACCCACGTATCCACACTATACCCGTAGCCCAACAACACCCCCCTTAACCTTACTTTTTAGGACACTACGGGCAATTTAGCATGGCCAATCCACCTAACCCGCACATCTTTGGACTGTGGGAGGAAACCGGAGCACCCGGAGGAAACCCACGCACACACGGGGAGGACGTGCAGACTCCACACAGACAGTGACCCAGCCGGGAATCGAACCTGGGACCCTGGAGCTGTGAAGCATTTATGCTAACCACCATGCTACCGTGCTGCCCTATTGCCCTGATGTTCCCCAGTGCTTATATTTAATTTTCGAATGTTTATTTGGAATGTTCAGTAACTTTTTTCTGGAATATACAAAGTCAAATTTGTTTGAATAGGGATCAGTGGAAAGTTTCCCGGAATAGAGCAGGAACCATTAGGAAAAACAAAAGATCAACCCATGTAGGATCTTTTTACCTGCTCTCTGAGGGTGTGTTGTGCTGGCTGGGCAGCAAGCTTTACTTAACAACTGAATGACTCAATATTCACCTCGTGTAGGATTGGAGTCAAGTGCGGTACCAGACTGGGTAATGATGGCGGGTTGCAGGTCTTGTATCATAACCAATACTTGCTGTGGTGCTTTGCGGATATGAGGCTCCATTTGAACCTAACCTGTTGATGGAATGGGGACAGATTTGGGTTCTACCCTCCACGTTTTACACCCGGGCAGATTTTACACAGTAGTTTAGTAATTACAGTTGGGAAACACGCCTTCAGCCAAGCAGGTTTCTGCTCCACATGAACCTCCTCCCTCTTCTCTTCCACAGCATATCGTTCTATCTATCTCTTCCTCATGTCCAATCAAACATCGCCTGAAATTCATCATGATATTTGATTCAATGGGCGTGATTTAACGGCCGCAGTGCGCCGGCAGGAGATCTGGGCGCACCGGTCAAATAGCGGGAAAGGCTGAAATCGAGGGTGCCAATCAGTTTGCCTCTAACCAGCCCGCTCCTGGTGCCAAGTTCCGGATCTCACCTGAATAGGGCGTGATATCATTAACCCCAATTTGCATTAATTTCCATCTCATTTGCGAGTTCGAAGTCGAATGTAACGACCTCCCGGGCATTAACCGGCTCCCCAGCGAGAAATCATGTGGGCATCGTTCAGCTCCACTTTTTAAAATATGTGAAGCTGGGGCAATGGCTGCTGAGGGGAACTGAGGAGATGAGCCATTTCCATTTTCTGACATGCAGCTCAAGGGCATGGGTGGGGGGTGCGGGCATGGGGGAATCCTAAGGAGAGTTGGATTTGGTCGGGGGCTGAAGCATTCCAGGTCGGAGGTTGCTCCTGGACCAGGGTGGTGGGTGAGGGGCTTTTCGTCTATGAGGCCTTCAATCCATCTTTAAATATTGTGGAAATGCATAACTGGGTCAACTACAGATGCTGCCTGTCTGTTCCACCAAACACTTCCAGGACAGAGCCCTGGTCTGGGTTCTATGCTGAAGGTCACTTTAACTCCCTTGGACCGTGAGCAGCCTCTAGCTTCACAGCTGAAGGCTATTGCTAATAAGAAAGTAGCCTTGTTAATTGCGAAAGCACTTCCCAGCTGCAGGTTGTGTTTGCTGTTTGCTCCTGCTGGTGGCTGCAGATGCCTGGAGGCTGCTGTAGCTGAGAGTTTCTTTGCTGTTTGCTGCTGCCTCTTCCTCTTGGACTTACCCGCTGCTTTCTGGATGATGGGAATTAAGAAAGAAGGTAGTTGCCTTTCCGACTCTTTTACCTGGAGTGCGGTGAGGGAAGGATTTTGTCGGGTTTCCTAGTGGGCTGAGAATGCAGGAGGTCTTGCTCGAGCAGTCTGTGAATGTTTTTAACAGGCCTGTTTGTGTGTTGACTGTGTATTCTGTTCTGGACTCTGTGGGTCACCTGTTATTGACCCCTGTGTTCCTGTGGCCAGGTTCGCGGACAGGGTGGTGATGGAAGATCAGATGCCGATACTGCAGGAGAGGAGGGGCGGCGGCCTGGCTTGACTACACAGCCCGGGGGGGGAGGGGCGTGGGGAGACTTTCATGGACTACCGCTGACTTTTTATGTTCAGTAGCCATCTGCTGCTCCCGTTATGGGAGCGTTGTGGGTCACTGGTGTTCCTTGGTTTTCCTTTGCACTGTGTTTGGTCTATGTTTGGGGGGGGGGGGGGGTTGGAATTGTATGCTGGATACCATGTAACTGCAGATTATGTTTTTGATAGGTGAAGCCCCTCCTGCATCTGTGGCCTGGGAGTCACTGGAAGGCGCTGCCAATGCTGGAGAGAGGGAGGCAGTTTTCGCTCTGTCTCTCTCTCCCTCCTCCGTTATGTTCCAGGTCGGTGAGACCTGCCGGTTGTTAGCTTACCAAGTGGCTTTCCACTGATGCGGGTCCACTGTACAGACTGCTGCCGGGGGTGGGTTGAGTCGTTTTTCCATCATTGGCAGTGTCTTGCTCTTTCTCCTGGCGGCTGTGTGCTTGTCTGCTGCGACTCCTCTTGCGTCTATGGCCTGGACCTGAGCAAATTGCCAGTGCTGGAGAAGAGATGGGCTGTTCTCTCTCCTTTTCCCGCTGTGCCCTGAGTCAGCGTGACCTTTACCGGTTGTCTGTGCTGCTTGCTCTCACGCACTCTAACTGGCACACACGCGCAGTCACTCACATCTATACTCTTTATGCACGCACACTCTCGCTGATATGCACACACTGACGGGTGGGCGGGGGGGGGGGGGGGGGTTGCTGTATGCTGCTGCGCTGACTCGGCAGCTGGTGGTATTGTATTCTTTTTGTTTTTTGCCTCAATTTTGTTTTTGGTGTTCAGCTGGTGCCCTCATTATTCTGCCTGTTTTGTGTTTGCTTTCAGTGCCACTGATGGTGCTGGGGGTGGGTGGGGGTGGGGGGTGGGGGGGGGGGTGGGGTGGGGTGGGGGGGTGGGGGTGGGGTGGGGGGGGTGGGGGATGTTCTCTCTCCTTCCGCTGGACCCACGTTGGAATCCTCTTCCGGTGGTTTGAGTCGCTTCCTCGCACCCTCCCGCCAATGTAGGTCTGCAGCTGGGTCGGGGTAAGGGTGGGGGGGTGGGGGCATTCGCTGGTGGCGTTGTTCATTTGTTCTTTGTTTTGGGGGGGGTGGGGGTGGAATGTTTTCTCTCTTTCCAATTTGGAACAGCCTTTTCCAGTGGAGTGGGCTGGTGACTGGTGATGTAGGTCAGGGGAGGGGGTGAGGTGCAGTGGGTGAGTGTCTGCTGGGTGCCAAGTGATTGGTGTCCTCAGTATATTGTCTTCTGTACTTTTGATACTGTCAATAAACTCAAGTATTTGCAGATTGTGTCTGCTGCTCCTGCTGGTGGCTGCAGGTGCCTGGCGGCTGCTGTTGCTGTTTCCTTCCTTTTCTGAAGCCAGAAAGGCCAATTTGTTCTCAGATACCTGGGTCCTGGAACATTGGGCTCAGGGGGACGGATGGGTCCAGAAGGCAATCTGGTTTGAACCAAGAAGGCGCTGCAGGACCTGGTGCGCGACATTGATCCAAATGGACCACCTGATGACGGTTTTGAAGAAATGAGGTGTTCCCTTGGGTGGCGGGGGAATGAATCCTTACCCCTGGGGCGCGGGCCAACCTCGCTGTCGGTGACTGCTGTATTCTTGGCCAACACTGCAATCTCCAGTGGATCTCCCACCTCATTGGGGTGAGGACTCAGATCTCTGGTACTCGGCCACAGTCTTGGCCCTTTCCCACTTATTATGGGCTACCTGTCCTGCGGAGACAAAGATAGGGCACTGTGAGCCACGCGCTTGATGGATCGGGGGGGTCTATAGCAGGTGACATGTGTGGGCACCGCACCTAGACATGAAGTAGTTGTGCTAGTGGGTGCCAAGAGGTGCTGAGGGACAAGCACAAAGATCGGATGTGGGGAGGGTACGAGGTGTCAGCCAGTGATTTGTGGGGGTGGTTGGGAATTTGAGGGGTAGCAGGCGGAACTAATGGCAGGTGAGAGGTGGCAACTTATCTTTGCAGCTCCGTGGAGGTCGTTAGTCTTCCAACTTTGCACACCAGGCCTCCTGGTCAAGCTGCCTCCCAGGCGGTAGTGGCAGTCCTGCTGTTGGCCTTCGACCCCCTGAGGGGAACTGGGTGTCACGTCTCTTATCGACGGAGTCGAGAACCCTGTGCAGGCAGATCGGCATCTCCAGAGCGAGGAGCAGGTCTGTGCGCTGCCAGGCTTGTGTGTTGAGTGGGAGTGAGTGGTGAGGGAGTGTTTAAAAGCAGCTCTCCCATGTCAGCGGCGAGAAGCTGAAGCACAAGTCCAGTGAATCAGACAGCGAGGGGCTAATTTTTGGCACTAAGTGCCGTTAAATACCGGCCGCGATCGCGTCAAGCCGGCTGTCAAGAAACGCCCCGCCAATCACGCCGAAAATTACACTTAGAAATATTTTCCGTTAAATTGCGCCCAAGAATTCATTGTGGCATTAAAATCCTCATTGCTAACGCGCTTGGAGTAAACAGGTTTCTCTCGAATTCCCTGTTGGATTGTGTCGTGGGGGTCATTCATTCGTGACCCCGAGGTGTTGAATCTGTGCAAGAGGAAATTTTGGCTAAATACCTACCACCAATTTAAAAAGTGTGAGTGGGTCATTGCTGAACCTCTCTCCACTGGACTAAGGAGGACCAGCCTGTTCAACCTTTCCTGATAATTATGACCTCCTTGCAAACCTTCTTTTGCATTTTCTCTAACACTGCTACATACTTTTCATAATATAGAGAGTAGAACGTTGCAGTCACTCTGTGTGGTCTCACCGAGGTTCCATACACAAGTAGAACGCTGCAGTCACTCTGTGTGGTCTCACCGAGGTTCCATACACAAGTGCTTTCTTTTTACGTTTTCTGACCTTGTTTAGTTGTTACTTTTCAGGATTTCTGAATATCCCAGAATCCCTACGCTGCAGAAGAGGCCATTCGGCCCATTGAGTCTGTCCCAACCCTCCGAAAGAACACCCTACCCAAGCCCACTCCCCCACCCTATCCCCAGAACCCCACCTTACCTTTGGACACTAAGGGGCAGTTTACCATGGCCAACCCACCTAACTTGCACACCTCTGGGCTGAGGGAAGAAATCGGAGCACCCGGAGGAAACCCACGCAGATTCTGCACAGTCACCCAAGATTGGGATCAAATGGGGGTCCCTGGCACTGTGAGGCAACAGTGCTAACGCATTGTGCCACCATGCCACCCCCAGATATATAGCCTGCTCAACCACCCCAGATGCTTTTCAGACTTCTACTTTACAAGGGGTGTGTGACCTTTTAACTCCTGACCAAAATGCACCAACTCACATTTATGTACATTCATTCCCCACTCAGTCACTCGGATCTGTCTGTTTTACATATGCTGAGTCCCCTCTGTACCCACTGAAGAAGTTACATAAAAACCAAGTATTGAGATCCCCAGACATTATGTGAAGGATGCCGGAGTTCTCCCAGTGTCTTTGGCCAACTTTAATTCTTCAGCTTACGCCAGCAAGCTAAATTTAAATGGCCATTCACCTTGATGCTCTCTGTGGGATCGGGCTGTGTAAAGTTGGCTGCAGTGTGTGCCTCCCTGACGGTAGTTCAAAATAATTAATTGCTTTGAGATATTCTAGCCGGTCTGCGTGGGTTTCCTCCGGGTGTTCCGGTTTCCTCCCACAAGTCCCGAGAGACGCAATGTTAGTTGAATTGGACATTCTGAATTCTCCCTCTGTGTACCCGAACAGGCGCCGGAATGCGGCGACTAGGGGCTTTTCACAGTGACTTCATTGCAGTGTCAATGTATGCCTACTTGTGACAATAAAGATTATTATTATTATCTTGTAGATAACACAAGTTGTTTGCTATTTTTGTGGCGCTCGCACAGAATGTTCCCTCAGAAGATGTCCTGGATTGAGTGTAGTTCGCGTCAGCTGATTTGTACAGGTTCTCAATGTATCGGGCTGTCTTTTCCCAAAATAGAAGCTTGCCGCTCGATACCACTTTTCCTGATCCGAGGACATCCCAAAGCTCTTTATGTCCAGTGAAATAGTCACTGTTGTCTTGTGGAAAACGTGGCAGCCAAACTTCCACACCGGCCAGGTGATAATGACCAATGAATCCATTTCAACACAGTGGTTAGCACTGTTGCTTCACAGCGCCAGGGTCCCAGGTTCGATTCCCCGCTGGGTCACTGTCTGTGCGGAGTCTGCACATTCTCCCCGTGTCTGTGCGAGTTTCCTCCGGGTGCTCCGGTTTCCTCCCACAAGTCCCGAAAGACGTGCTTTGAGGTAATTTGGACATTCTGAACTCTCCCTCTGTGTACACGGACAGGAGCTGGAATTTGGCGATGAGGAGATTTTCACAGTAACTTCATTGCAGCTTTAATGTAAGCCTACTTGTGACAGTAAAGATTATTATTATTAGTGAAAAAGGTTGAGGGATTAATATGGTCCTGTTCTGCATAAAAATAGTCCTAGGGAATCTTCGATAGCTGAAAGAGCTCGGTTTAACATCTCATCAGAAATAGTAGAACAACCCCTCTGGCAATGCAGCACTCCCTCAGTACTGACCCTCTGGCAATGCGGCACTCCCTCAGTACTGACCCTCTGGCAATGCGGCTCTCCCTCAGTACTGACCCTCTGACAGTGCAGCACTCCCTCAGTACTGACCCTCTGGCAATGCGGCGCTCCCTCAGTACTGACCCTCTGACAGTGCGACACTCCCTCATTACTGACCCTCTGACAGTGCGGCTCTCCCTCAGTACTGACCCTCTGACAGTGTGGCTCTCCCTCAGTACTGACCCTCTGACAGTGCGGCACTCCCTCAGTACTGACCCTCTGACAGTGTGGCTCTCCCTCAGTACTGACCCTCTGACAGTGCGGCTCTCCCTCAGTACTGACCCTCTGACAGTGCGGCACTCCCTCAGTACTTACCCTCTGACAGTGCAGCACTCCCTCAGTACTGACCCTCTGACAGTGCAGCACTCCCTCAGTACTTACCCTCTGACAGTGCAGCACTCCCTCAGTACCTACCCTCTGACAGTGCGGCACTCCTTCAGTACCGACCCTCTGACAGTGCAGCACTCCCTCAGTACTGACCCTCTCACAGTGCAGCACTCCCTCAGTACTGACCCTCTGACAGTGCAGCGCTCCCTCAGTACTGACCCTCTGACAGTGCAGCACTCCCTCAGTACTGACCCTCTGCCAGTGCAGCACTCCCTCAGTACTGACCCTCTGACGGTGCCGCACTCCCTCAGTAGTGACCCTCTGACAGTGTGGCACTCCCTCAGTATTGACTGGGGCTGTCGGCCAAGGTCTTAATTCTTAGATCACTGGAGTGGGACTGGAATCCAGAATCTTCTGACTTAGATCATAGATCATTAAGTGCAGAAGGAGGCCATTCGACCCATCAAGCCTCCAGTGACTCTTGGAAAGAGCACCCTACATTAGCCCACACCTCCCCCCTAGAACTGTAACCCAGTAACCCCACCTAAACTTTTTAGATACTAAGGGGAAATTTAGCATGGCCAATCCAGCGAGAGGGTAGGAGCTACTCATTGAGCTCTGGCTAATGTGTTACTTCCCCCCCCTCCTCCCTGTAGGACAGTGGCTGTGAATGAAGGTGAGGCCATGTCGTATCTGAGTGTTCTGCACCAGACTCTCTCACTGCTCTGCTAACGAGCTCTGTCAAGCTGAACCAAGGCAATTAATGGTCAAGCTCATTAATACTTATTGTCTGTTGAAAGTGAGGTTTTCTGCTAATCAACTGCAAATTGCCTTTCAATGGAATTAATGGACCAGGTGCAGATAAGCAAGGGGTGGCAATGAGGAACCGGCCGAGGAGAATTTGGAAGAGTTTAGAGAAAGAGTGGAGATGCTTGGTGGATTATTCCAATTCAGTGGTGAATCTTGTCCAGCTATTTTTGTGAAGAAAATAAGGCAGTGGCTTGGGCAGCAGGGTCTAAAGAGAGGGTATCAAATTGGCCAGGCTGACATTAATTGCCCTATCCCTGAAGAGATGGTGTTGGGCTTTCTTTTTGAGACAGCAGAGTAGCTTGTCAAGTGTAGTAACTACGGCGAGTGAATAAGTAAGTCGGACTTAAAGCTGTATGATAATAAACACTGTCCTCTCTCCGAAGACTGTGAGGGCTATCCTTGTTAAAGGGGAAGCCCCACCCTGTTACCAGGGGAGTTCATGCTTATTGGTGGTCACAGGGAAATGAACGGTACATATCTGTGGCCTCAGGGTGGGGATGTTACAGGACCCCTCCACCACCAAAGTCCGAAGTGACATCCACGTCGGCAGATCGGGGCGAGGGACACCTTGTCTGTTTTTCCCGGGGAAGGCACTCCGGTATCGCCTGCTTGGGACCTGGTGGCGCATACCGTATTGGAGAACAGCACTTCCATGTGGAACGATGAGGAGGGGTGGGTGTGGCCGGTGCTGGGACGGGTATCTGCATGGCGGCCTCTTCTGGTGGCATCTGTGAGGTGCAGCCGGACATTTTGGGGGCAGCACGGTAGCATATGGGTTAGCACTGTTGCTTCACAGCTCCAGGGTCCCAGGTTCGGTTCCTGGCTTGGGTCACTGTCTGGGTGGAGTCTGCATGTTCTCCCCCTGTCTGCGTGGGTTTCCTCCGGGTGCTCCGGTTTCCTCCCACAGTCCAAAGATGTGTTGGTGGATTGGCTATGCTAAATTGCCCTCAGTGTCCAAAAAGTCCACTTTCCAAAATGGTTTCCTGCACCTTTCTCATCTTTGCTTCCCCCTTCCCCTCCCCCCATATCTACAGTTCATCCTCTGTTAGTTTCCCTGCTGTTTGACCTTTCACATCTTTTGTTCTCTCTGGGGGCTGCCATTAGCACTCTTTCACCTTGGTATCTGTGGCCATTAGCACCCGGTTTCCCTGGGTTTCTGTGGCTATGACTCATCTTTCATTCTCACTCCACAGTATAAATATTTCCCACTTTCTCTGTCTGTTAGCTTTGACAAAGAGTCATCGGACTCGAAACGTTAGTTCTTTCCTCTCCCTACTGATGCTGCCAGGCCTGCTGAGATTTTCCAGCATTTTCTCGTTCGTTTCGTAAAGTTTAATTGGGGTTACTGGGTTAAGGGGATGGGGTGGAGGAGGTGTGTGCTTGAGTGGGTTGCTCTTTCGAAGAGCCGGTGCAGACTCGATGGGCTGAATGGCCTCCTTCTGCATTGTAAATTCTCTGATTTGCTCGTCCGGCATCTTGGCATCCTGGAGCTCGTGCACTCAGGAACCGGGGGTGACCTTGGTGGAGGTGGCAGCGATGGCAGTGGTGACTACAGCGGCAGTGGGAGCAGCAGAACCCATGGAGCTGGGTTATCCTGTGCCGGCTGTGGCTCCGCGGGGGCGTTGCCGCAGAGTTGGTCCATGTGCCAGTGGATACCTGGCCCTGTGCACTCACCGGATAAGAAACTGGCCCCGACTGGGTTAACACCGCACCCAGGATCCACACGGCTCCTTCGCCACAATTTGGATGTCCACCAAATTGCCTGGAGTGATGAAGAGTGGCAATGTGCTTCAACCTCGGACCTCTCTTGACCGCGGCTGACCTTTCAGGCAACGTCTGGGATGACCAAACTCAGCCGGGAGTCCGGACGTGGTGACACGTCAACAGCTCGTTGTGTGCGGCGTGATCCGGTAACTGAACAGGAAACGTTCCAACCGAGTCTCCCAGGTCCTGGAAGTCTGCGTCCTCAGCCCCTGCTTGGCCAGACTGTTGGAAGCCGGGTGGGAAGCGCAGGTGGCGGTTTCCATTCGTGGCCACGAAAGACCCAAATTCACCGCTTGTAAATGCCACGCCGTTATCCAAAACAATCACGTGCGGAATGCTGTGTGTACTGAAAGTATGGCACAACCAGTCGATGGTGGGACTTGCGGTGGTGGCCTGAATCCTATGGACCTCGAGCCATTTGGAGTGGGCGTCCACGATGATAAGGAACATCACCCCCTGGAAAGGGCCTGTAAAGTCTATATGGAGTTGGGCCCAAGGGCGATCCGACCTCTCCCAGGGGTGGAATGGCGACGTTTGGTTCTCCTGGCATAGAACACAACATTTGGTCAACCGCTCGATGTTGGCGTTGATCCCGGGCTACCTGATGTAGCTGCGGGGTCAGCATCTTCATCCTTGACACCCCCCAGTGTCCGTTGTGGAGTTCCTGCCAAAGTGGTCCGTGCCCAGGGTCAGGAACTGCAATCCGCGTCCCCCAAAGGATGATGGCGTCTTCCACACTCCGCTCCTCAATCTTTGCCGGGAATGCCTTTAAATCATCCGGCATAACCCGGTGCTGGGCCCCACATTGGGTAATGTGGCGGCCATGGAGAGAACTGCCGGTCTGTCTGGGTCCACCTGCGGATGCGCGAGTCCGTAACCGCCAGCGTTGATGGTCTGGTCGGCAGGGGGAGGCGGCTCAATGCGTCTGTGTAGGGGATTGCTGATCCAGTCCGATGTATATTCCTACGCGGTCAGCACCATAGCCCAACGCTGTTTTGGAGAAAACGCATTCCTGGGACGTGGGCATCGCTGGCTGGGCCAGCATTTATTGCCCTTCCCTAATTGCCCTTGAGGGGCAGTTAAGAGTCACCCACATTGCTGTGGGTATGGAGTCACGCATGAGACAGACCAGGTAAAGGTGGCAGATTTCCTTCCCTAAAGGACATCAGCGAACCAGATGGGTTTTTACAACAGTAGACAATGGTTTCATGGTCACCATTAGACTTTGTTTTAAATGTTCCTGGTCGGAGGAGCCCGTGATGAGGATATCGTCGACATAGACTGCGGCCTGGGACAAACCTGGCAAGATGTTTTCCACGACCGCTGGAAGATGGCACCAGCCGAGGAAACCCTGAAAGGCAAATGGGTGTACTCATACAGATCCAGAGTGCGTTAACCATCACAAACCGTTGTGAGTTAGGGTCGGAGAGCAGCTGGAGGTCGTGTGGCTCCTGTCCAACTTGGTGAAAGTGTGCCCACCACTGAGCTTCACATACAGTCCTCAGTTCGGGCTCCAGGTAACGGAACTTTGCCAATACTCCTCCTAGTCCATGTGGGTACATTTGGCAAACTTGCGGCCAATCCAACCTCAGGTGCCGCAACCAGTCACCACCCAGCAAACTTTGCCTGCTGCTGGATATCACCACCAGCGGCAGGCGGGGTGATTGCTGCATAGGGGGAAACACTGATGTACCTTCAATCGCCAAACGGCTCCACCATATACCTTGCTAAACGGGCCCCGGTATCCTGCAATGCCAAAGTCTGGCAGCCTGGCCAAAAGTGGGTTGGCTGACCGCAGAGACCCGTTGCTCCATTTGAAAGGAGTGACCGTTTACCTGCAGGGTTACCTGGATGGGGGCAATTTGTGGGTCCATTACGCAATGCAGTGTTGGTAATTATGCTATATGTGGACCGCCACAAGCCGTGAGCAAAACCACCATCTGTCGTTCGTCCCCTATGATTGTGTTCATCCGGGAAAAGTTTTATATCTGTTCCCAGTCTCTGTACCTGCCTCGAACGGTTCTGGCTTCCCCACGTGGGGCATTGCTGTGGGCGTGTTGAAGGCCACCGGAGACCTAAACGAGGTGGTCTGGCTTTGTAGCACTCGGTGCTGAAGGCACCTCCACTTTATCCTCATCGCCAGTGTAGCGTCCACGCCGAGAGAATGAGCAAGATGGCAAGTAGGGTGCAAAACGATACTCTTTTATAACAATACACAAACCACCAATCTCCATTCCCCTAAGGGCCTCCCTCCCGGACTGGGCTTTTTATACAGTGAGGGCTCCCCTCATTCAAGGGGAAGGCCCACCCCATCACCCAGGAAGTTCATATTCACTGGAGGTCGCGGGGAAATGAATGGCCCACACCCCATGGCCTCCGTATAACAGCAAGCCGCTTCAGGTGGCAGGTAAGAGCCAAGCATTTTGGTTTGGGACTGGAGTCACATAGAGACACAAACTGGCCAAGGGCAGGCTGGCTTCCTTCCTTCAAGGACATCAATCAACCTGCTGAGTTTTTGTAACAATCTGTCACAGTTTTGTCTGTCACAGTTTTGTGATCCCATTTTACTTATTTCTGCTTATTTTATTCTTAGAACATAGAAAAATACAGCACAGAACAGGCCCTTCGGCCCACGATGTTGTGCCGAACTTTTGTCCTTGATTAAGAACAAATTAATCTACAACCCATCATTCTACCGTAATCCATGTACCTATCTAATAGCCTATTCTATTTGTAAAACTAATTTTCAGCCAACTATGGTGGGTTAGAAATCACATTCTCTGGATTGCTGGTCCAGTAATGTCTCTCACATACTCTGAGCTGATGGATCAATAGGACTGCAGGGTGATAGTTGTGGTGTGTATGGGTATTAGCAACATACTGCAAGACTTACTGGATTTCTTTCAGATTCTGGGAATGTGGGGGTGGGGGAGGGGGATGGGGGTGCGGTTGGTGAAGCAATTTTAACTGTGCAACCTTTTGTGATCTCTGCGGTCTTCCGATTCTGTCTGCTTGCTAACTGGCTCTAAGTTGGACATGAGCCATGCTACATGAGCCATGCTACATGAGCCATGCTACATGAGCCATGCTACATGAGCCATGCTACATGAGCCATGCTACAGAGGCCCCGAGGTTAAAATCAAGCACAGTCTCCGTGCTGAGATTATCTTTCGATAGACTCCGTCCCACAGCCCCTCCCAACCCTCCGGGAGTTACAGTCATGTCGTGATCTCTGACTCATTTCTTGCCATTGATTGTGACAAAGTGTTTCCTGAGCAAAACACCTCTTGCCTGTTCAGCCTTTGTTGATAGTCGCTCATTCTCCAATCAGGTGTTAGCTTTGAAATTCACTTTCAACACTGCTTCTCCGCCTTGTAGTAATACGGAAACCAGTATTCTCTCCGTTATTAAAATAAACCACCTGAACCCTCAGTTCAGGATCAAACAAGTACACTTGGATTGAGTGCTCCGCTATGACAGCTCATGGATAAGACAGTATTCTTGCGTTGGGTCAAAGTTGCTTCAATCTCCGGATTGGGCCCTTTGGATGGTCTAGTGTGTGTATTGTGTATGTGCGTTATGTATTGTGTGTGTGGTTTGTGTATGTATGTGTCGTGTCTTTATCGTGTGTTGTACATTTATTGTGTGTTGTGTGGGTGTCTGTAATGCATGTGCATCGTGTGTTGTGTGTGTGTATCATGTTGTGTGTATCGTGTGTTGTGTGTGTGTGTATTGTATGTTGTGTGTGTAGTGTGTGTTTATGTGTGTATCGTGTGTTGTGTGTATCGTGTGTTGTGTGTGTGTATCGTGTGTTGAGTGTGTGTCTCGTGTGTGTGTTTCGTGTGTTGTGTGTGTGTGTATCGTGTGTTGTGTGTGTGTGTATCGTGTGTTGTGTGTGTGTTTCGTGTGTTTTGTGTGTGTGTGTGTTGTGTGTGTGTGTGTCGTGTGTGTGTGTGTAACGTGTGTTGCGTGTGTGTGTATCGTGTGTTTGTGTGTGTTGTGTCTGTGTGTGTGGTGTGTGTGTATCGTGTGGTGTGTGTGTGTGTGTATCGTGTGGTGTGTGTGTGTGTATCGTGTGTTGTGTGTGTGTTTCGTGTGTTGTGTGTGTGTGTATCGTGTGTTGTGTGTGTGTGTATCGTGTGTTGTGTGTGTGTTTCGTGTGTTTTGTGTGTGTGTGTGTTGTGTGTGTGTGTGTCGTGTGTGTGTGTGTAACGTGTGTTGCGTGTGTGTGTATCGTGTGTTTGTGTGTGTTGTGTCTGTGTGTGTGGTGTGTGTGTATCGTGTGGTGTGTGTGTGTATCGTGTGTTGTGTGTGTGTGTATCGTGTTTTGAGTGTGTGTATCTGTGTTTTGTGTGTGTATCATGTGTTGTGTGTGTGTGGGTCACATGTTTGCGCCTGTGTGTCTTATGTGTGCAAAGTATAAATACTATCTTGCAAATTTTCCAATTTCCTCCCTGAGCAGTGAGTTGAAATTTAACGTGAGACGAGACAGACTGTGCCGCAGTTACATGTGAATACATTAGGATTATGGTGCCCTAGAAACATTTGGTGAGCAGTTTGTTAAGAAATAGGACACATTAATTGAGGAAGCTGTCAGAACAGTAACATCTACCTGAGATAATAAACAGCTCACATCAAATCCACTCTAGGGCTCATTAGGTGCTGCAATCTGTAGTCTTTAATTAAATTTAGTAATTCTGGGCAGAATAGTGTTGCCTCCCCCAAAAGTTTTCTCCCCCTCCTCTTCTGAAGGGACTTACTCTTTGCTCTTTACTTTCAAACCAAACCTGTCTGAACAGAAACCAGTGGAGTAATTTACCATCAGAGTATCTCATTATCTGTTCAGGTTTGGCTGGGACTTCCCCGCGGCTCTGTCAGCGAGTTCCCGGCTCCGACAGCGAGTTCCCGGCTCCGTCAGCGAGTTCCCGGCTCCGTCAGCGAGTTCCCGGCCCCGTCAGCTAGTTCCCCGCGGCTCCGTCAGCGAGTTCCCAGCGGCTCCGTCAGCGAGTTCCCCGCGGTTCCGTCAGTGAGTTCCCGGCTCCGTCAGCGAGTTCCCCGCGGCTCCGTCAGCGAGTTCCCGGCGGCTCCGTCAGTGAGTTCCCGGCGGCTCCGTTGGCGAGATCCCCGCGGCTCCGTCGGCGAGTTCCCCGCGGCTCCGTCAGCGAGTTCCCCGCGGCTCCGTCAGCGAGTTCCTGGCTCCGTCAGCGAATTCCCCGCGGCTCCGTCAGCGAGTTCCCCGCGGCTCCGTCAGCAAGTTCCCCGCGGCTCCGTCAGAGAGTTCCCCGCGGCTCCGTCAGCGAGTTCCCCGCGGCTCCGTCAGCGAGTTCCCCGCGGCTCCGTCGGCGAGTTCCCGGCCCTGTCAGTGATTTCACAGCTCCGTCAGCGAGTTCCCCACGGCTCCGTCAGCGAGTTCCCGGCTCCGTCAGCGAGTTCCCGGCCCCGTCAGCTAGTTCCCCGCGGCTCCGTCAGCGAGTTCCCAGCGGCTCCGTCAGCGAGTTCCCCGCGGTTCCGTCAGTGAGTTCCCGGCTCCGTCAGCGAGTTCCCCGCGGCTCCGTCAGCGAGTTCCCGGCGGCTCCGTCAGTGAGTTCCCGGCGGCTCCGTTGGCGAGATCCCGCGGCTCCGTCGGCGAGTTCCCCGCGGCTCCGTCAGCGAGTTCCCGGCTCCGTCAGCGAGTTCCTGGCTCCGTCAGCGAATTCCCCGCGGCTCCGTCAGCGAGTTTCCCCGCGGCTCCGTCAGCAAGTCCCCGCGGCTCCGTCAGCGAGTTCCCGCGGCTCCGTCAGCGAGTTCCCCGCGGCACCGTCGGCGAGTTCCCGGCCCCGTCAGTGATTTCACAGCTCCGTCAGCGAGTTCCCCACGGCTCCGTCAGCGAGTTCCCGGCTCCGTCAGCGAGTTCCCCGTGGCTCCGTCAGCGAGTTCCCGGCTCCGTCAGCGAGTTCCCGGCGGCTCCGTCAGCGAGTTCCCGGCTCCGTCAGCGAGTTCCCGGCGGCTCCGTCAGCGAGTTCCCCGGCTCCGTCAGCGAGTTCCCCGCGGCTCCGTCAGCGAGTTCCCCGCGGCTCCGTCAGTGAGTTCCCGGCTCCGTCAGTGAGTTCCCGGCTCCGTCACCGAGTTCCCCGTGGCTCCGTCAGCGCGTTCCCGGCGGCTCCGTCAGTGAGTTCCCGGCTCCATCAGTGAGTTCCCCGCGGCGCCGTCAGCGAGTTCCCGGCTCCGTCAGCGAGTTCCCGGCTCCGTCAGCGAGTTCCCGGCTCCGTCAGCGAGTTCCCCGCGGCTCCGTCAGCGAGTTCCCCGCGGCTCCGTCAGCGAGTTCCCGGCTCCGTCAGCGAGTTCCCGCGGCTCCGTCAGCGAGTTCCCGGCTCCGTCAGCGAGTTCCTGGCTCCGTTGGCGAGTTCCCGGCTCCGTCAGCGAGTTCCCGGCTCCGTTGGCGAGTTCCCCGCGGCTCTGTCAGCGAGTTCCCGGCTCCGTTGGCGAGTTCCCGGCTCCGTCAGTGAGTTCCCGGCGGCTCCGTCAGCGAGTTCCCGGCTCCGTCAACGAGTTCCCGGCGGCTCCGTCAGCGAGTTCCCGGCTCCGTCAGCGAGTTCCCGGCCCCGTCAGCGAGTTCCCCGCCGCACCGTCAGCGAGTTCCCGGCTCCGTCAACGAGTTCCCGGCGGCTCCGTCAGCGAGTTCCCGGCGACTCCGTCAGCGAGTTCCCGGCTCCGTTAGCGAGTTCCCCGCGGCTCCGTCAGCGAGTTCCCCGCGGCTTCGTCAGCGAGTTCCCCGCGGCTCCGTCAGCGAGTTCCCCGCGGCTTCGTCAGCGAGTTCCCCGCGGCGCCGTCAGCGAGTTCCCGGCTCCGTCAGTGAGTTCCCGGCGGCTCCGTCAGCGAGTTCCCGGCGGCTCCGTCAATGAGTTCCCCGCGGCTCCGTCAGCGAGTTCCCCGTGGCTCCGTCAGCGAGTTCCCGGCTCCGTCAGC
Source organism: Scyliorhinus canicula (assembly GCF_902713615.1). Taxonomy (NCBI): domain Eukaryota; kingdom Metazoa; phylum Chordata; class Chondrichthyes; order Carcharhiniformes; family Scyliorhinidae; genus Scyliorhinus; species Scyliorhinus canicula. The sequence continues at coordinate 207,423,332 of NC_052152.1, read as the reverse complement.
GAGTTCCCGGCTCCGTTGGCGAGTTCCCCGCAGCTCCGTCAGCGAGTTCCCGGCGGCTCCGTCAGCGAGTTCCCGGCTCCGTCAGCGAGTTCCCGGTTCCGTCAGCGCGTTCCCCGCGGCTCTGTCAGCGAGTTCCCCGCGGCTCCGTCCGCGAGTTCCCCGTGGCTCCGTCGGCGGGATCCCGGCTCCGTCAGCGATGTCCCCGTGGCTCCGTCGGCGAGTTCCCGGCGGCTCCATCAGCGAGGTCCCCGCGGCTCCGTCAGCGAGTTCCCGGCTCCGTCAGCGAGTTCCCAGCGGACCGTCAGCGAGTTCTCCGCGGCTCCGTCAGCGAGTTCCCCGCAGCTCCGTCAGCGACTTCCCGGCTCCGTCAGCGAGTTCCCGGCTCCGTCAGCGAGTTCCCGGCTCCGTCAGCGAGTTCCCGGGTCCGTCAGCGAGTTCCCCGCGGCTCCGTCAGTGAGTTCCCGGCTCCGTCAGCGAGTTCCCCGCGGCTCCGTCAGTGTGTTCCCGGCTCCGTCAGCGAGTTCACGGCTCCGTCAGCGAGTTCCCGGCCCCGTCAGCGAGTTCCCGGCTCCGTCAACGAATTCCCGGCGGCTCCGTCAGCGAGTTCCCGGCGGCTCCATCAGTGAGTTCCCGGCTCCGTCAGTGAGTTCCCGGCTCCATCAGCGAGTTCCCGGCTCCGTCAGCGAGTTCCCGGCTCCGTCAGCCAGTTCCCCGCGGCTCCGTCAGCGAATTCCCGGCTCCGTCAGTGAGTTCCCGGCGGCTCCGTCAGCGAGTTCCCCGCGGCTCTGTCAGAGAGTTCCCGGCGGCTCCGTCAGCGAGTTCCGCGCTGCTCCATCAGCGAGTTCCCGGCTCCGTCAGCGAGTTCCCGTCTCCAGCGAGTTCCCGGCTCCGTCAGCGAGTTCCCGGCGGCTCCGTCAGCGAGTTCCCGGCTCCGTCAGCGAGTTCCCGTCTCCGTCAGCGAGTTCCCGGCTCCGTCAGCGAGTTCCCGGCTCCGTCAGCGAGTTCCCAGCGGACCGTCAGCGAGTTCTCCGCGGCTCCGTCAGCGAGTTCCCCGCAGCTCCGTCAGCGACTTCCCGGCTCCGTCAGCGAGTTCCCGGCTCCGTCAGCGAGTTCCCGGCTCCGTCAGCGAGTTCCCGGGTCCGTCAGCGAGTTCCCCGCGGCTCCGTCAGTGAGTTCCCGGCTCCGTCAGCGAGTTCCCCGCGGCTCCGTCAGTGTGTTCCCGGCTCCGTCAGCGAGTTCACGGCTCCGTCAGCGAGTTCCCGGCCCCGTCAGCGAGTTCCCGGCTCCATCAACGAATTCCCGGCGGCTCCGTCAGCGAGTTCCCGGCGGCTCCATCAGTGAGTTCCCGGCTCCGTCAGTGAGTTCCCGGCTCCATCAGCGAGTTCCCGGCTCCGTCAGCGAGTTCCCGGCTCCGTCAGCCAGTTCCCCGCGGCTCCGTCAGCGAGTTCCCGGCTCCGTCAGTGAGTTCCCGGCGGCTCCGTCAGCGAGTTCCCCGCGGCTCTGTCAGTGAGTTCCCGGCGGCTCCGTCAGCGGGTTCCCCGCGGCTCCGTCAGCGAGTTCCCGGCTCCGTCAGCGAGTTCCCCGCGGCTCTGTCAGAGAGTTCCCGGCGGCTCCGTCAGCGAGTTCCCCGCTGCTCCATCAGCGAGTTCCCGGCTCCGTCAGCGAGTTCCCGTCTCCAGCGAGTTCCCGGCTCCGTCAGCGAGTTCCCGGCGGCTCCGTCAGCGAGTTCCCGGCTCCGTCAGCGAGTTCCCGTCTCCAGCGAGTTCCCGGCTCCGTCAGCGAGTTCCCGTCTCCGTCAGCGAGTTCCCGGCTCCGTCAGCGAGTTCCCGGCTCCGTCAGCGAGTTCCCCGCGGCTCCGTCAGCGAGTTCCCCGCGGCTCCGTCAGCGAGTTCCCTGCGGCTCCGTCAGCGAGTTCCCGGCTCCGTCAGTGAGTTCCCGGCTCCGTCAGCGAGTTCCCGGCTCCGTCGGCGAGTTCCCCGCGGCTCCGTCAGCGAGTTCCCGGCGGCTGTCAGTGAGTTCCCCGCGGCTCCGTCAGCGAGTTCCCGGCTCCGTCAGCGAGTTCCCGGCTCCGTCAGTGAGTTCCCGGCTCCGTCAGCGAATTCTCCGCGGCTCCGTCAGCGAGTTCCCGGCGGCTCCGTCAGCGAGTTCCCGGCTCCGTCAGCGAGTTCCCGTCTCCGTCAGCGAGTTCCCGGCTCCGTCAGCGAGTTCCCGGCTCCGTCAGCGAGTTCCCCGCGGCTCCGTCAGCGAGTTCCCCGCGGCTCCGTCAGCGAGTTCCCGTCTCCGTCAGCGAGTTCCCGGCTCCGTCAGCGAGTTCCCGGCTCCGTCAGCGAGTTCCCGGCTCCGTCAGCGAGTTCCCAGCGGCTCCGTCAGCGAATTCTCCGCGGCTCCGTCAGCGAGTTCCCCGCGGCTCCGTCAGCGAGTTCCCCGCGGCTCCGTCAGCGAGTTCCCGGCTCCGTCAGTGAGTTCCCGGCTCCGTCAGCGAGTTCCCGGCTCCGTCGTCGATTCCCCGCGGCCTCCGTCAGCGAGTTCCCCGCGGCTCCGTCAGCGAGTTCCCGCTCCGTCAGTGAGGTTCCCGGCTCCGTCAGCGAATTCTCCGCGGCTCCGTCAGCGAGTTCCCGCGGCTCGTCAGCGAGTTCCCGGCTCCGTCAGCGAGTTCCCGTCTCCGTCAGCGAGTTCCCGGCTCCGTCAGCGAGTTCCCGGCTCCGTCAGCGAGTTCCCCGCGGCTCCGTCAGCGAGTTCCCCGCGGCGTCCGTCAGCGAGTTCCCGTCTCCGTCAGCGAGTTCCCGGCTCCATCAGCGAGTTCCCGGCTCCGTCAGCGAGTTCCCCTGCTCCGTCAGCGAGTTCCCAGCGGCTCCGTCAGCGAATTCTCCGCGGCTCCGTCAGCGAGTTTCCCCGCGGCTATCCGTCAGCGAGTTCCCTGCGGCTCCGTCAGCGAGTTCCCGGCTCCGTCAGTGAGTTCCCGGCTCCGTCAGCGAGTTCCCGCGGCTCCGTCAGTGAGTTCCCGGCTCCGTCAGCGAGTTCCCGGCCCCGTCAGCGAGTTCCCCGCGGCCCCGTCAGCGAGTTCCCGGCCCCGTCAGCGAGTTCCCCGCGGCTCCGTCAGCGAGTTCCCGGCACCGTCAGCGAGTTCCCGTCTCCGTCAGCGAGTTCCCAGCTCCGTCAGCGAGTTCCCGGCTCCGTCAGCGAGTTCCCCGCGGCTCCGTCAGCGAGTTCCCCGCGGCTCCGTCAGCGAGTTCCTGCGCTCCGTCAGCGAGTTCCCGGCTCCGATCAGTGAGTTCCCGGCTCCGTCAGCGAGTTCCCGGCTCCGTCGGCGAGTTCCCCGCGGCTCCGTCAGCGAGTTCCCCGCGTCTCCGTCAGCGAGTTCCCGGCTCCGTCAGCGAGTTCCCGGCTCCGTCAGTGAGTTCCCGGCTCCGTCAGCGAATTCTCCGCGGCTCCGTCAGCGAGTTCCCGGCGGCTCCGTCAGCGAGTTCCCGGCTCCGTCAGCGAGTTCCCGGCTCCGTCAGCGAGTTCCCGGCTCCGTCAGCGAGTTCCCGGCTCCGTCAGCGAGTTCCCCGCGGCTCCGTCAGCGAGTTCCCCGCGGCTCCGTCAGCGAGTTCCCGTCTCCGTCAGCGAGTTCCCGGCTCCGTCAGCGAGTTCCCGGCTCCGTCAGCGAGTTCCCGGCTCCGTCAGCGAGTTCCCAGCGGCTCCGTCAGCGAATTCTCCGCGGCTCCGTCAGCGAGTTCCCCGCGGCTCCGTCAGCGAGTTCCCTGCGGCTCCGTCAGCGAGTTCCCGGCTCCGTCAGTGAGTTCCCGGCTCCGTCAGCGAGTTCCCGGCTCCGTCGGCGAGTTCCCCGCGGCTCCGTCAGCGAGTTCCCCGCGGCTCCGTCAGCGAGTTCCCGGCTCCGTCAGTGAGTTCCCGGCTCCGTCAGCGAATTCTCCGCGGCTCCGTCAGCGAGTTCCCGGCGGCTCCGTCAGCGAGTTCCCGGCTCCGTCAGCGAGTTCCCGTCTCCGTCAGCGAGTTCCCGGCTCCGTCAGCGAGTTCCGGCTCCGTCAGCGAGTTCCCGCGGCTCCGTCAGCGAGTTCCCGCGGCTCCGTCAGCGAGTTCCCGTCTCCGTCAGCGAGTTCCCGGCTCCATCAGCGAGTTCCCGGCTCCGTCAGCGAGTTCCCGGCTCCGTCAGCGAGTTCCCGGCGGCTCCGTCAGCGAGTTCCCGGCGGCTCCGTCAGCGAGTTCCCGGCTCCGTCAGCGATTCCGCGGCTCCGTCAGCGAGTTCCGGCTCCGTCAGTGAGTTCCCGGCTCCGTCAGCGAGTTCCCGCGGCTCCGTCAGCGAGTTCCGGTCCGTCAGCGAGTTCCCGGCCCGTCAGCGAGTTCCGCGGCCCGTCAGTGAGTTCCGGCCGTCAGC